>NC_138769.1:329934094-330114094 GCF_965119305.1 Pelophylax lessonae | reverse complement strand
CTCCATGCTTGCACGCAGAAGCGAACGCAGGTTGCATACGCATATGTAAACAGTGTTCACACCACACATGTGAGGTATAGCTGCGGACGTTATAGCAAGAGCAATAATTCTAGCGCTAGACCTCCTCTGTAATTCTAAACTGGTAACCGGTATGAAATTTGAAAGCGGCGCCTATGGAGATTTTTAAGTTATGTAGTTTGTCGCTATTCCACAGTTTTAAAATGTGACATGTTGGATATCGATTTACTCGGCGTAACATCATCTTTTATACACTGCTCAAAAAAATTAAAGGAACACTTTTTCTTCAGAGTATAGCATCAAGTCAATTAAACTCCTAGGATATTGAACTGGTCAGCGGCGGGGGGGGGGGGGGGGGTTATTAATCAGTTTCAGCTGCTTTGGTGGTAATGAAATTAACAATAGGGGCACTAGATGGGCAACAATGAGATGACGTCCAAAACAGGAATAGTTTTACAAGTGGAGGCCACTATAATGTTTTTTCTCTACTCCTCTTTTCTGGCTGTTTTTCACTAGTTTATCATTTAGCTAGGGCAGTGATGGCAAACTTTGGTACCCCAGATGTTCTGGAACTACATTTCCCCTGATGCTCAACTACAATGCAGAGTGTATGAGCATCATGGGAAATGTAGTTCCAAAACATCTGGGGTGTCAAGGTTTGCCATCACTGGGCTAGGATCTGTGTCCCAACTGGTAGCATGGTGCGAAACTTGGACCTTATAGAGGGTGCACAGGCAGTCCAACTCCTCCAGGATGGCACATCAATACGTGCCATTGCCAGAAGGTTTGCTGTGTCTCCCAGCACAGTCTAAAGAGCATGTAAGAGATTCCAGGAGACATGCAGTTACTCTCTGAGAGCTGGACAGGGCCATAGAAGGGTCTAAACCCATTAGCAGGACTGGTATCTGCTCTTTTCTCCAAGGAGGGACAGGATGAGCACTGGCAGAGCCCTACAAAATGACCTCCAGCAGGCCACTGGTGTAAAAGTATCTGACCAAACAATCAGAAACAGACTTCCTGAGGGTGGCGACGTCCTCTCCCCTGTGCTCACTGCCTAGCACCATGGAGCTTGATTGGCATTTGCCATTGAACATCGGAATTGGCAGGTCCGCCACTGGCGCCCAGATGAGAGCAGGTTCACCCTGAGCACATGTTACCGCCGTGAAAGGGTCTAGAGAAGCCATGGAGAATGTTATGCTTCCTGTAACATTGTTCAGCATTACCGGTTTGGTGGTGGGTCAGTGATGGTCTGGGGAGGCATATCCATGGAGGGAGGCACAGACCTCTACAGGCTAGACAATGGCACCCTGACTGCCATTAGGTATTGGGATGAAATATTTGGACCCATTGTGAAACCCTACTCTGGTGCAGTGGGTCCTGGGTTCCTCCTGGTGCATGACAATGCCCGGCCTCATGTGGCGAGAGTATGCAGCCAGTTCTTGGAGGATGAATGGCCCCCCACGCTTGTCTAACCTAAATCCAATAGAACACCTCTGGGACATTATGTTTTGGTCCATCTGACGCTGCCAAGTTGCACCTCAGTCTGTTCAGGAGCTCAGTGATGTCCTGGTCCAGATCTGGGAGGAAATACCTGAGGACACCATCCATCGTCTCATTAGGAGCAGGCCCCGACGTTGTCAGGCATGCATACAAGCACGTGGGGGCCATACAAACTACAGAGTACAATTTTGAGTTGCTGCAATGAAATTTCAGCAAAATAGACTAGCCTGCTGCATAATTTTTTAACTTTGATTTTTGGGGTGTCTTTGAATTCAGCCCTCTGTAGGTTGATAACTTTCATTTCCATCAAATGATGTGGCATTCTTTCGTTTCTAACACATTATCTCGTCCATATCAGTTTTTTTATATTTTCCCCATTGAGATCTGATTTTTTTGAGCAGTGTGGTTTACCAAAAAATGGGGTTATGTATTGTGTTTTTATGTGCATTAAAATTCATTAAAGTGTATTTTTTTCAAAATAATTGCGTTTTTATTAGTGGTGTCAATGGGGAGTATTGATATTTTTAAAAGACTCTTGGATGTGAATCCTAAAGAACACAACATACAGGGTGTGAGGGATTAGCTCGGTGGTAGGCGTGGATGACCCCTTTGGGGGTGCGTTTTCACAGAGAGATAGCCGATTAGAGGTTGAAAACAAGACTGATTTATTCATGCAATTTACTTAACACAATTGCAAGCATCAAAACAGCCAAAATAAAATAAAAGACAAAATAAATCCTTGCCTCTGTGGGCGGCTACCTTCTCACGCTGGAACCTACCTAAGAAGTCTTTCCAACCTACTGTTGGGCCGACACTGCTGATCCTACAGCAGACACTCAAATGTCCATTTGTTTTCTTTCACACAGCACAAACATTGTCCATTGAACATGTCCCTTTGTTTTCTTTCACACAGCACATGTTCATTTATAACAGGATCCTTTACTCTTCAGATTCTTCATATTGAACACAGTTCATTTAACAGGTCCCTTTACTCTTCACACTCTTCACATGGAACACTTTGTCTTCTCACCTTTGAGACGTCTTCACTCGTGGTTACCCTCCTTAGCTTCACATCGCTTTAGGGGGTCTTCTCCCATGCTCACCAGCTTGTCGGGAGGCACACATCCGACTGTCCCCCTCTCCCAGCCCACACGGCGACAGGCGGCAGCAGTCCTTCTCCCATGCCCACACGGCGTCGGGAGGTACACGTATGTCTGTCCTCCTCTTCCCAGCTCACACAGCGACAGGAGGCAGCACTCAATAGATTTTCTCTGGACAAATTATAGAGTCCTTGATCTCCTCATTCTGAACAGCTGAATGGTTTTCAACTTCCTGCTGGCTCTCTCTGCAGCCAACACCCTATAGTATCAGTGAACTTTCAAAGCAGGTGGGAATGTGTCTCCTCTCAGTGACTACATTCCCAGATTTACCTGACTTCCTGTCACATACCCCCCCCTCTTGTTTCAACCCTAGGGTTGGGACACATATTTCCAGGCACGCATGTGTCAGGCACTGCTGACTCACTGATAAGCCTCCTATTATCCTCAAGCTTCCGGATGAAACTGTTTTGTCATCTTCATTGACAGATTTCTCATAACTGCCACACAGTTTGTCTCTCATCTCATATACACATTCTTCAACTGCATTTTTGGCATCATTTTGCTCCTTCTCGTTTCTGTCATCTTCATTGACAGCTTTCTCATAAATGTCAGACAGCTTGTCCCTCATAACCGTCTGTCCAATCCACCATGGAGGACCGTGATCCATAGGCAACTCAATTGGGCTAGTCTTAATGTCTTCAACATTCTTAAGACGCCTCTCTCTGCAATCCATAAATGTTTTCCACAAAACTTTGAGAACCTTTGCTTCACTAAGCTTTGTTCCAAGTAGGGACTCTTGACATCCCTCTGTGACTTGAGTTGCCTTTCCATACATAGGTATATATCATAGGTAAAAAGGCGCTGGTAATCTTAATATATCACGTGTTATAAAAATTAATAGGTGATTTAAAGTGTAATATATGTGATTAAAAATTGCTACAAATATATATATGATCTACTATTGGTGCAATTAGCAAAGAAAAGTGCATACCAGTGCAATTTCAATTCAGAAGTGTTTGTGCTTCTCAAAGTAAATTAATCCACAAAGGTGTGGATCAGTGAACCAATAAATAGATATATAAAGAATTCCATACAAAAATCACATAAGAATATATAAAAATATAAATATATAAATGTGCTCCAAGTAGTGTTTAAAAATCCAGGCAATAGCATGCAATCAAAATTGTGCTTGGTGGATTCTTATTAATCCCTTCACAGTGCTCCAGGTGCTGGGATGTGACAACCGTCAATTAAGAAGTGCTTGTGCTTCTCAAAGTAAATTAATCCACAAAGGTGTGGATCAGTGAACCAATAAATAAATATATAAAGAATTCCATACAAAAATCACATAAGGATATATAAAAAAATCACATAAGAATATATAAAAAAGTATAAATATATAAATGTGCTCCAAGTAGTGTTTAAAAGTCCAAGCAATAGCATGCAATCAAAATTGTGCTTGGTGAATTCTTAATAATCCATTCACAGTGCTCCAGGTGCTGGGATGTGACAACCGTGGCCTCTTACCAGCTAGCAGCAGGTCACAAGGACCCCCAACGCCTGTGATCCCTTTATTGGGTGGATCAGACCTCTCCTCGATTGCTTGGATCTCTGGCTCCTATATTACTCGAGTTGGACCTATTTGTTGTGCCCTCCTGGCACTGGGCAATTCGGCAGTACAAAATCGTTTTTTTGGGTCTTAGGAAGATATTCTCCGGGGATCTGCAGCACCCTGTATCTCCTTTCCCCCTTTCTTTGTATTGCAGCGGTGGATGTGTATCCCAGCCTCTGTTCCGAATGCCTCTGTGTGTTACTTCCGGGTTAGCATTGACCACAATGCATTTCGCTTAACGAGCGTCCTCAGGCAATGCGTTAAGCGAAATGCATTGTGGTCAATGCTAACCCGGAAGTAACACACAGAGGCATTCGGAACAGAGGCTGGGATACACATCCACCGCTGCAATACAAAGAAAGGGGGAAAGGAGATACAGGGTGCTGCAGATCCCCGGAGAATATCTTCCTAAGACCCAAAAAAACGATTTTGTACTGCCGAATTGCCCAGTGCCAGGAGGGCACAACAAATAGGTCCAACTCGAGTAATATAGGAGCCAGAGATCCAAGCAATCGAGGAGAGGTCTGATCCACCCAATAAAGGGATCACAGGCGTTGGGGGTCCTTGTGACCTGCTGCTAGCTGGTAAGAGGCCACGGTTGTCACATCCCAGCACCTGGAGCACTGTGAATGGATTATTAAGAATTCACCAAGCACAATTTTGATTGCATGCTATTGCTTGGACTTTTAAACACTACTTGGAGCACATTTATATATTTATACTTTTTTATATATTCTTATGTGATTTTTTTATATATCCTTATGTGATTTTTGTATGGAATTCTTTATATATTTATTTATTGGTTCACTGATCCACACCTTTGTGGATTAATTTACTTTGAGAAGCACAAGCACTTCTTAATTGACGGTTGTCACATCCCAGCACCTGGAGCACTGTGAAGGGATTAATAAGAATCCACCAAGCACAATTTTGATTGCATGCTATTGCCTGGATTTTTAAACACTACTTGGAGCACATTTATATATTTATATTTTTATATATTCTTATGTGATTTTTGTATGGAATTCTTTATATATCTATTTATTGGTTCACTGATCCACACCTTTGTGGATTAATTTACTTTGAGAAGCACAAACACTTCTGAATTGAAATTGCACTGGTATGCACTTTTCTTTGCTAATTGCACCAATAGTAGATCATATATATATTTGTAGCAATTTTTAATCACATATATTACACTTTAAATCACCTATTAATTTTTATAACACGTGATATATTAAGATTACCAGCGCCTTTTTACCTATGATATATACCTATTTATTGTTTTATTACAATTAAAAGGGCAGCAGGTTCAACAATCTTTTATTTAAAGGGCCAGGCGCCTTCTCTTTTCTTTTTATTGCCTTTCCATACAGCTGTACACAATCATTGACTTTTTGTTGTAAAAGGGAATGATCTTCCTTCTTGAGCTTTGCTTGCTCTAAGATGCTGTGCAGAGGATTTTCCAATTGAGACAACAGGCTGTCACACATTTCTTCAAAGTGACCCCTGTTCCTTTTCCCAGAGATATCAATATCATTCACCAAACATTTCATATTCATAGGCAGATCGGAAGCATTTGCACTCATCAACTTCTTAAACTTTTCGCCCTCCTGAGCGAGTCGCAGTAAAGGCCTACTATTTGATTTGATATTCAGTTTATATTTCTTGCCAAACTCTTCACAGAAGTAGTCAACCAGAACATCATCAACTTTCCTTACACCAACATAGGGGTTAAAGGCAACGACACAGTTGAACCCAGCGATCTGGGTGGTATCCATTATAGACCTCCTCTCTGCATCAGTGAAGAAGCATGGAACTGCAACACATTCTTTTACAGGTTTCTTCAATGCACTTTCTGCTGAACTATTTGACCGCTCAAGGTCACCTAGTTCTTTTTCTCTATCTGAATTCCACATGGAATGCATCTCAAGATCACGATCAAACTTCTGCCACCCGTCTTTCACCAGTTCCATTTTGGAAACACTCCCTGAAAGGCACTTATTCATTTGCTTCACGTTTTCACCAACAGCCTTAGTTTTCCCCACTAGGTTTTCAGCCTGAACTGAGAAATCATCACATTTCTTACTCAGCTCCTTTGTTTGCTGAAGTTCTAATGATACATTTTCCAATGCTTGAAGTTTTTGAAGGAACGGTTTATTCCAAAGGGGTGATTCAAGCCACATGTCATCACATTTCTGAGGCTCACTCAGGACAGACCCCAAAACACTGATCCTTTTAAAAACTGCATCAGGCACACTATCCCCTCTTTGGGACAGATCCTCTGTTGCCTGGAATTCCTCTTCCAGTTCCTGCAACGGAATCTTCATCTCTTCTACTTGCTGTTCTAAGGCTCGCTTAGACTTTTCTAGCTCCTGAACTCTTTTCACAACATCATCCTTGGAGCTGACCAATTCTTCCATTTCTGTACGCAGCTGTTTGTTAACACTTTCTAGTTTAGCCTTACACTCTAGAGCTTCCTCCAAAGAGCGAGCCAAGAACAGGGCTTTGCTCTCGTTATCACGCACCTCCGTTTCTGCACGTGCGCGTTCTTCTGCATATTTTGCAGACACAGTCTTCAGTTCACCAAGCATCTGATCAAACTTCTTTTTCACATCTTCAACACACTGTAATGAACCAACGCTTTCTTCCATGCGTTTTTTCATATCCGCTATCTGAGCTTGCAATGTTGCGACTTGCTCTGATAGGTTTTTCTTTGCTTCCTCCTCCTCTGCTTCCTCCTCCTCTTTTAATTGTTCCAGGAAGCCATTTTTCTCATCTTCCATTTGTTTGAGCTTTGTGCTAAAACTCAGCCTTTGACACCTCTCCTCCTGTAAGAGTTCCTGCGTGTCTTGCAGCTGCGATTCCAAGATAGAAAAATCTTCCGCAATTTCTCTAGATTTTCTGTCTGCTTGAGAAAGCTGATTTGTAACATTGTCCAGCTCAACCTGCAGTCGGTTTGCCTTCTCTGACAGCTTAGCACACACTCGGTCACCTTCTGACACCTTGACTTGCGATTCCTGCAGCTGTGCCTCTACTTTTTTTCTCTTGTGTTCAGAATCTCCTTTTCCCTGCATAAGAGCTTTCACCTCACTGGCTAGCATCTGGGAATAAGAATGTAATTCTGCCACACAGGCTTCTTTCTCCTTTAACTGCTGCTGGACACGTTGGGCTTCATCTTTCCAACTTTCACAGTCCGCACGCCATTCATCTACCACATTGCTCAAAGTAGTGAGCTCATACACAGTACTCAGTAATTTAGCCTCTCTTTCACTTTTCTCGTTGTCGCTGAGAGACAATGTCGCTTTCAGAGCAACATTCTGTTCCTGCGACTCCTGCAGGTCTATTTTTGTAACTTCCAAACACTGAAGACTTTTTCCCAGCTGATTACGCAACTCCAACATATCAGCCATACTTTGCTTCTGCAAAGTCTGAATTTCACTTTCCTTTTCCATGAGGATGGTATCTTTCTCCATTATAGTCTCTCTGCGTTTTTGCAACTCGACCAAAAGAAGAGCAGTGGATTCTTCCCACTGTAACACATGAGACTTGAGTAGTTCATTCATTTCCTGCAAGTTTCTATGCTCCATTTTAAGCAATTCCAAGGCTTGTTCCTTTTCTTCCATTTTCCGTTGCAAGGCATCCAACTCAGCCCTGCACACATACTCTGTTTCCTCCAAACCGATGGCCTCCATTGGCTGCTGGCGTCTCTGTTTCCAGCCTGCCATGCTCTCTTGATGAGCCTTTTGTTGAGCTGCAAAGCTCCGTTGTTTCAGCATCTCCCCCATTTTGGGTTTACTTTTCATCTGAGCACACTGCGTCTCCATAGCAGTTTCATCAGTGTTGCTAGGGACAACAACCTTCCTCTTTAGTAGACTCTCTTTAGGCATGGATGGGGCTGGTTCAGACGGTAACATCCCCTCCATCCATAGAATCCGGTCTCTCATTTCATCTATCTTTGCATTTTTCAGGCGTTTGGATCGCCCCATCTTCAATAACTCCACAAACAAATTTTTCACAGTCCAGCAAAAATTTTTCAGACCACTGTCTCTTCAACACATGTAGTTTTTCTCTCTCTTGCAGGATCTCTTTTCCTGCGCACACAGTTTGTGCAGTCACTTGCACCAGACACAACAAAGTTCATCAAATAATTTTGAGACCGCTGTCTCTTTAAAACACTTTTTTTTTTTCTGTCAGGATCTTCTCTCCTGCACACATAGATTGTGCAATCTCATGCACCAGATAAAGTTCATCAAACATTTGCACTTCCTTGCAGGGATCTCTGCTTATGCCCACTGCATACCTCCACCATATGTGAGGGATTAGCTCGGTGGTAGGCGTGGATGACCCCTTTGGGGGTGCGTTTTCACAGAGAGATAGCCGATTAGAGGTTGAAAACAAGACTGATTTATTCATGCAATTTACTTAACACAATTGCAAGCATCAAAACAGCCAAAATAAAATAAAAGACAAAATAAATCCTTGCCTCTGTGGGCGGCTACCTTCTCACGCTGGAACCTACCTAAGAAGTCTTTCCAACCTACTGTTGGGCCGACACTGCTGATCCTACAGCAGACACTCAAATGTCCATTTGTTTTCTTTCACACAGCACAAACATTGTCCATTGAACATGTCCCTTTGTTTTCTTTCACACAGCACATGTTCATTTATAACAGGATCCTTTACTCTTCAGATTCTTCATATTGAACACAGTTCATTTAACAGGTCCCTTTACTCTTCACACTCTTCACATGGAACACTTTGTCTTCTCACCTTTGAGACGTCTTCACTCGTGGTTACCCTCCTTAGCTTCACATCGCTTTAGGGGGTCTTCTCCCATGCTCACCAGCTTGTCGGGAGGCACACATCCGACTGTCCCCCTCTCCCAGCCCACACGGCGACAGGCGGCAGCAGTCCTTCTCCCATGCCCACACGGCGTCGGGAGGTACACGTATGTCTGTCCTCCTCTTCCCAGCTCACACAGCGACAGGAGGCAGCACTCAATAGATTTTCTCTGGACAAATTATAGAGTCCTTGATCTCCTCATTCTGAACAGCTGAATGGTTTTCAACTTCCTGCTGGCTCTCTCTGCAGCCAACACCCTATAGTATCAGTGAACTTTCAAAGCAGGTGGGAATGTGTCTCCTCTCAGTGACTACATTCCCAGATTTACCTGACTTCCTGTCACAAGGGATATGGGAAATATTATCGACATTGACACGTACACCTACACAGGTTGAACTGGATGGAGTATTGTCTTTATTCAACCTTACCTACTATGTAACTTTTAAAAAAAAATTGACGCGAATACCGCGTGGCATAAAAAAAATTGCAACAACCATCATTTTATTTTCAAGGGCCTCTGCTTAACCGCTTGCCGACCGCCGCACGACGATTTATGTCGGCAGTCAGCCCCTCACAGGCAAAGCGACGTAGGGCTACGTCGCTAGCCTGTGAGGGCCTAGGGAGCGAGCGCGCGCCGCCGGAGGCGCGCACCCGCGCGGTCACGGAAATCCCCCCCCCCCCCCGCGCCTGTGCGCACTCGCGATCTTCCGTTACACCGGAAGAAAAGCAGGCGGCTAATGTAAACCAAGCCGCCTGTCATTCTTCCCTGTGTAAGAATGGAGATCAAATGGTTCTGCTATGTAGGACCGTTGATCTCTGTTCTTACACTAGTAGCCACAGCCAATCACAGTTAGAAACACGCCCCTAGGGACACACTTAACCCCTCCCTCTCCAATAAAGTTAACTCTTTCACTGCCAGTGTCATTTTTACAGTAACAGTGCATATGTATAGCACTGATTACTGCAGTAATGTCACTGGTAACCCCAAAAGTGTGAAAAATGTCAGTAAAGGGTCCCATCTGTCCGCCGCAATGTCGCAGTCCCGCAAAAAAATCGCAGATCGCCGCCATTACTCGTCCAATCAATCAAAATACGCTTTTTGCGATTTTTTTTTTTTTTTTTTTTTTTTTACCAAACATATGTAGCATAAAACAAATTGGCCTAAAATGTTAAAAAATTTTGATTTTTAAATTTTTTTTGGGGGGGGGGGGGAATTTCATATAAAAAAATGTGAAAAATATTGTTATTTTTGCAAAATTGACGCACTTTTTTTGTTTATAGCGCATGATCAAAAAATCGCACAGGTGATCAAATACCACCAAAAGAAATGCTCTGTTTGTGGGAAAAAAAGGACGTCAAATTAGTTTAGGTACAGCGTCGCACGACCGCACAATTGTCCGTTAAAGTCACGCAGTGCAGAATCGCAAAATAGGCCCTGATCAGGAAGGGGGTAAAATCTTCCGGGGCTTAAGTGGTTAAAAAAAATAAATAAATAAATGTGTGTTTGGGGGTTCCAAGTAATTTTCTAGCAAAAAAAATGCTGTTTTTTATGTGTAAACAAAAAGTGTCAGAATAGGCCTGATCTTCAAGCAGTTAAAGTGGCAATCAGCACTCCCATTAGGTTCTGTGTTCAACAGGCCTTACTTACAGAGCCAGTACGGCTTGCTGGTCCATTTCTTCCTAAACCATATGTCTGCATGCACACAAAGCTGAGTAATTGTGGTTTTCAGTTAATATGAGCTGGGTATGTGCCCTTGTAATGTCGGACTGGGCCATGGTATAATTGGGGAGTGTACATGGTAGATGTCAGCTGCCTAGAGCGGAATGGTCAGGGCTGTGGCTGGGACCAGCACTGGGGTGACAGGTGCCACATTACTGACAGTCCTGGAGAGGGCAGCTGTGGGGAGAATGCACACAGGGCAGCTGGAATCCTTACTGTCACTTCCCCCATCCGAGGGGCCTTGTAGAGCTGTGGGGGGGAGGGATCCATTCAGAAGTGAATAAGAATTGTCACGCCACCTTAACACTTTAAAAGAAACACAACCACAGCTGTGTTTCCTGCATTGATCCCTGAGCATCATTCAGAGCACGTTAAACATTCAAAGCCAATATGTGCGTTCGCATGTATGACCATAATGAGCACTTAGCAGAGCCCTATCTACAGTAAGTCTAGTGTGGTCAAGGCTAAAATAAGTCACCATTATTCTTTCCTCCCATAGATCATTGCTTCTACCTGCAACCTGTCAAACCTTATGTTTGCAAAACTGTAATGCTGGCCGCACATGGCATTTTTCTTGTAAATTCAACCACTTTCAATCATTTGAAAATGTCAAAATGACCAAAGAGGTCATTGCAAACAGACACTGATAATTTCATCTGACACGTTAAAAGAATCTAAATTATTTACGGAAGGCTGCCTTGATCCTCTTGGTGGTTCATGCAACTGAAAGCTGGTTAGAAATTGTTGTAGCTGTCTAAAAATGGCTTCAATGGGTTCCAGCATAATATGCTGTCAATTCTGACATTTGCCATAAGCAGGGCCTTTTTTCAGCTGGAACTTGGTGAAACTCAGTCCTACCACCTTTTGGCTCAGGCTCTCTGCTCCCCGCTCACCACTATCACTTGTAAACACAGAAGCCTGGTTTCTGTGTTTACAAGTGACAGCTTATATCCCAACAGCTCCCATAGATCTCCTGAGCAGATCCTACTGAGTGCAGGAAGGGGACAAGGGAGATTCGGGTGCCCCGGGTGCAGTGTGGTTCATGTGCAAAAGGAGGGCATTGCTTGGTAAACTGACCCTCTGATCTCAATTTTTTTTCTTGGTGCCAGTATGCACCCCTGCTGGATGATCTCTCTGCAAATGAGCGAGATGGAGCCACCTACAGTGTGCGTGGGCTGGGTGCTTTAGCCTTATAGGGCAACAGAAGTAGGACGTGCAAGATGGCGGGGCTTTTAGGGAGGGGGGAAGAAGATGGAGCAGTGGAGGGGGTATTGTATGTTGAGGTCAGAGATAAAGAGGGGTGAAAGTGAGATGTGGATAGGGATGCAGAGGTAAGCGCTGTGGAAGATTACTGAAATCTGCACTGTGTGTGTAACAACCCTGAACTCTGCACTCTGTGTGTACCAACCCTGAACTCTGCACTCTGTGTGTACCAACCCTGAACTCTGCACTCTGTGTGTACCAACCCTGAACTCTGCACTCTGTGTGTACCAACCCTGAACTCTGCACTCTGTGTGTACCAACCCTGAACTCTGCACTCTGTGTGTAACAACCCTGAACTCTGCACTCTGTGTGTAACAACCCTGAACTCTGCACTCTGTGTGTACCAACCCTGAACTCTGCTCTTTTTGTGTACCAACCCTGAACTCTGCTCTTTGTGTGTACCAACCCTGAACTCTGCGCTCTGTGTGTATAACAACCCTGAACTCTGCACTCTGTGTGTAACAACCCTGAACTCTGCACTCTGTGTGTAACAACCCTGAACTCTGTTCTCTGTGTGTAACAACCCTGAACCCTGCACTCTGTGTGTAACAACCCTGAACTCTGCATTCTGTGTGTACCAACCCTGAACTGTGCGCTCTGTGTGTACCAACCCTGAACTGTGCACACTGTGTGTACCAACCCCGAACTCTGCTCTTTGTGTGTACCAACCCCGAACTCTGCTCTTTGTGTGTACCAACCCTGAACTCTGCTCTTTGTGTGTACCAACCCTGAACTCTGCTCTTTGTGTGTACCAACCCTGAACTCTGCTCTCTGTGTGTAACAACCCTGTACTCTGCACTCTGTGTGTACCAACTCTGAACTCTGCGCTCTGTGTGTACCAACCCTGAACTCTGTGCTCTGTGTGTACCAACCCTGAACTCTGTGCTCTGTGTGTACCAACCCTGAACTCTGCGCTCTGTGTGTATAACAACCCTGAACTCTGCACTCTGTGTAACAACCCTGAACTCTGCGCTCTGTGTGTACCAACCCTGAACTCTGTGCTCTGTGTGTACCAACCCTGAACTCTGCGCTCTGTGTGTGTAACAACCCTGAACTCTGCACTCTGTGTAACAACCCTGAACTCTGTGCTCTGTGTGTAACAACCCTGAACCCTGCGCTCTGTGTGTAACAACCCTGAACCCTGCGCTCTGTGTGTAACAATCCTGAACCCTGCGCTCTGTGTGTAACAACTCTGAACCCTGCGCTCTGTGTGTAACAACCCTGAACCCTGCGCTCTTTGTGTAACAACCCTGAACTCTGCGCTCTGTGTGTAACAACCCTGAACTCTGCGCTCTGTGTGTAACAACCCTGAACTCTGCACTCGTGATTAAGTTCCTGCACCTATTTTCTGAGAAAAAAGACCTGGCCGTAAGAACTAATCTGCCTAGTGGGCTAGTGTGAATCCCTGTGGGCTAATCAGTCTTCAGTTTTATAAAGGCCCCACATTTTAATGCAAAACAACACACATAAGATGCTATGTTATTCAGTGAGGCTGTTTAGATCTCTATGGAGTGTCATACGGCGGTTTGAAAAATGAGGTATGTCTGTTTTTATGGGCATTTTCATGCACTGTGTTGCCCAGTATGATAATAAAAGTGTGCTACATGGCATGTTAAAAATTGCACCAAAATCTGGACAAAAGCAAACACCGATACATGTGATCCTGCCTTAAAGTATAACTTTTTTTTATTTCGGGATAGAGTGGAAATGGATTAGAACCTCTGTCAGTTTTTATTGCAGTCTGTGCCCCTGATAGGGAGATTCCCCCTCTCTTTACTGTTATCATTGAAAATGAAAGTAAAAGAAAATCCCACATTTTGGGTTGTCCCCAGAATAGTAATAGAGGGGAAAACTTCCAATGGGGACACTTGTTCTGGTAACCTGGAATCCCCAAGGGATTCCCTTTTAAAGTGGAAGTAAACCCCCATTGATTCAACAGTTTCCAAAAAACTTTTAATTTCCAGCATGCTGGGAATGCTAACTGTTACATTGGTTGTGCCCTTAACCAAACTTCCAAACCATCCAATGGCTAGTGTCATAACTGATCACATGTGCAGCACCATGGCAGTTGAAGATTAAACCGAGGCCAAGATGGCAGCTTCCTTGGCTGAAAACAATAGGAGTGTTTGTTTCCACTTTAATTTGCAGGGATTTCCTCTAACTTCCTCTTTGAGTATGGAACAGGATGTGAAGGGAAATCTCCCCAGATGGCATAAAATAAAGCAATAACCCGCTCTTACTCTATCCAAAATAAAATTAAAATAAAAAAAATAAAAAGTTTTGCCTATAGTTCTACTAATGATAATGATAATGGTACAAATAACATTTTTTCTGTGCAAACCAACCTATGTTTGGATATATTTACTTTTTGTGTCTGGAAGTATATTCATTTGACTTGGAACTCTTTCTTTTTGGAGTTATATTTACTTGTATAGTCACCAACACCTTCTATTATCTTCTCGTGAGGAATAATAATAACCTGCATGTTGCCCAATCTTGCTTCTTGCGGTGCATTAAGAGTTTACGTTCTAACACATTTGCTCCTAATAGGAATTAAAAATAGTTTGTGGGTTGCTCATTCATTCTTGATAGGATGTGACTCATGATAATGTACCATGCATAATATATAGGCATACTGTAAAGTTTCCTGTTTTGTATCCAACTATAGATCCTGGGTACAATACCCTAACATCCCAGTGTCATTACTTATTGGGTGCCAGTACCCATTGATACCTCCAGTGAATTGGGATTTAACCTAGATTTAGTGATTGTTGCCGCCTATCTCTAATCTGACGGATAAATCGATCTGCTCCATGTGTGAAGCTGAAAAGCTCAAAGTAACTGATCAGTTAAAGTATAACTAAAGGCAAAACATTTTTCTTAGTTTTGGATTGAGTGCAGAGGGATTAGAATGCTTATCAGTTTTTATTGCGGTTTGTGTCCCAGTTCTCTATTTGCCCTGTTTAATATTATCATTGAAAGTAAAAGAAAATGTCCCCAGAAAAGTAATAGAGGGGAAATCTTCCAATGGGGACACTAGCTCTGTTGATCTGGAGGTCCCCAATTCTAATTTGCAGGGATATCTGCTCACTTCCTATTTGGCTATGGGACAGGAATTGAAGGGAAATCTCCTCAATTGGACACCGATGGCAAAAAAAACAGTCAGGGGTTATAACTCCCTATCCAAAATGGGAGAAACTTGGTTTCGTCCATAGTTCTACTTTAACCTGTCTCGGGGCACAAGCTCCCAGCCTTTCCTTGAGCAGGAGGAGGAGAATTTTGGGTGATTAATTCTTACCCAATATAAATTATTAAACTAATAAGGAATTAAAGTGGAGTTCCACCCTAAAATTATACTTACCTCCATCTTCTCGCTCCGGGTCACCTGAAAAACAAATGAATAATGGCAATTTTTTTTTTTTTTTTACTCACCTGGTTTAGAAGAAAATATACTTACCTTACTTCCTCTTCCTCCCCTCGGCGGCCACGGCGATTCGTCACTTCCTGGCTTTGCAATGATTCCTGGGAGCTGAACGTCATCGCTCCCAGGAATCAATCCGCCTGCACCGGCCCTGACATCAGTTCCGGTGCGGGCGCCGTCATACCTTGCTAAACAGCTTCTGGGCATGCCCAGAAGCTGTGCAGGGATGACGCTGAGGCACCGTAAGTGACGGCGGGGCCGGTGCAGTGCATCATGGGACCGAAGAGGACGGAAGAGGACACAGAAGAGGATCGTGCTGGCTTCAAGCTGCCCACACCTGAGATTACAGCGCTGGACAATACATTTTCAAGATAAGTATTTCTTCTTTCAGGTAAGTGCAACCCGGGACAGATCAGAGGCTATCAATTGTGGAATGTACTAGCCCTGACTGTCCTGGGGGTATTTTTATTTAAAAAAAGGTTCACTCGGTGGAACTCCGCTTTAATACAGTTTTCTTGTTAGGTATATACTAATGAAAGATTATTGCACTACCTTACTGGGGCAGTGGCATCTGGGAGAGTTTTGTCTGCCCATGTTTCCCCTCTCACTTAGTACACAGTAGAATCCCAAGACCATTTCCATTACTGACTAGAACAGCCTTTCTCAACCTTTTCAACAGAGGAACCCTTGAAATAAATTTCTGGTCTCGGGGGAACCCCTGCTAAAAATTAAAAATCTACAACGCATGACACATTAGTGTTACAGTCAGTGGGAAGAATGCTACTTACTCATGTCATCATTGGAAAGAATGATCCCCTTACAGATAGCTAAAAGGAACAATGGTGTCATTGAAGACTTATCTGAGAGGCAGAAGTTGCCCATTGCTCAAGGAACCCCTTAGTAACCTCAGGAGGAACCCTAGTTGAGAAACCCTGGACTAGAGCATGGGTCTTTAAACTATGGCCCTCCAGTTGTTCAGAAACTACAACTCCTATCATGCCTAGTCATGTCTGTGAATGTCAGTGAGTTTTACAATGCCTCATGGGATGCATAGTTCTGCAGCTGCTGGAGGGCCCTAGGTTGGAGATCCCTGGACTAGAGGAATTGGGTAGGCCATGTTTAGGGACAGAGTTGGGTTTGCATCTGCATCTAGGTCGAAGGACCTCCTAATGTCTTTGCTGCAGTTACAATGTTTCTGGATGGGGAGCTTTAGTGCTCCGGGGTAAAGCATACAGCACAGTGCAAAGCACAATAGCGAAAATAATTGAAGTGGTATCTAGGGGAATCTACAGTGGAGTTGCAAAAGCCAGCACATTGATTATTCTCCATGCATCTCCAGATCTTGTTATTGTGATTTCTGACCTGTGATGTCCCATGATGAAACGCGGGGGATGCATAAGAAAGCATCCCTTGGTTCCTGTCGCTTCTATTTGCTGCCCATTAAATATCATCTCCAGTATATGTTGCTTCTACTTGCAGCTCTGCTGTACAGTATATCATCATCAGGCGGCAAATCTCTGCATCTATTTGAACATACAGTGCTTTGCGAAAGTATTCGGCCCCCTTGAACTTTTCGACCTTTTGCCACATTTCAGGCTTCAAACATAAAGATATAAAACTGTTATTTTCTCTTACGTCCTCCGACAGTCGCCGCCTCTTCATATTCGTCACATATGGGGTATTAGACTTTGCTCCGAAGGAGTAGCTAGGCAACAGAATATGTTAACAATAAAGCTTTAACATATCCCACCCTCAAGGGGTGGTCCCCTCAGTCAATACCCTCCTACTTCCTGCAACCATATCTCAGTTTTAATGTCTAGCTTGTCAGGAGTGGCTGGCTCTCTCTGTGCTGGGACTTTTTGTCCCAGACTCTTTCTTCTTTTTGATATTTTGTTTGAGTTTTCTCTCTACCTTTACTTAGCTGTTATTTTTGTCAGCATTAGTTAGTTCTTCGGACGAAGAGGATCATGCGGACTGGGTCTCGGGCTGATCCCCCTGGTCGCAGGTCGTGGGTCAGTGGCTTCCCAGTCTGCCATCGAGCGTTCAGCCAGGTAACGCTCCTGGCACAGTGAACGACCCATCCCTGTTCGGTGCAGGGATGATTGGTGAGGTGGCTACCTCACCGGACGCTGTGCGGTTTCTGAACCGCCATTGTGTGCGTCTTGAATTGCGACTCTCCCTGCCTCATGTGCAGCGGCTTGTTCGCCTGTGCGGGTTCCCCACGCCATGTGAGGTAAGTGTATCTATGTGGGGACCTGTCTGTCTGGGGGGGGTCTCAGTCTGGGACTGTGTAACCTGCCTTTAATCACACTGCTTGTCTCCCTATCTCTCGGCTGCATGCTGTGGGCTGCAAGGGGGGGGGGGAGCTGTATGACACTGAGTATGTCAGGCTGGGCAGTGTGAGGAGCTGTGTGCTGTGGGGCATGTTTTTAATGGCATGTTGGGGCATATACAGCGATCGCTGCGGCGATCTAACATGTATCCATATAATGGGATAATATTGTGTGTGATTTTATGCACTGTGGAGCGGCGATTTCGGCGCCAAACGACGCCATTTTACCGGCGCCCGCTCCGGCCGCATGGTTTACATGCACGGCGGCCATTTTCTTGTAGCCTCCATAGGCTTACATAGAGCGCCCTGGCAGCATCACTTCCTCTCTCCTGGAAGCACCGATCGAGGCAGCAGCAGCAGCGGAGTCTCCTCAGGTTTTATCCTTCTATTCCTGTGTTCCATTGCCTGTATTCAGTCTGTATATTCCCTGTGGGGGTCTCATTGTGCCTGAGTGTGGTGCGGTGGGCTGCGCTTGCCGCGCTTGCTGTAAGGGGGCAGTTAACCCTTGGTTGTCTGGCATACAGGGGCAATGGATTCTCAGGAGGGCAGGTTTCCCACAGTATTGGTGGAAAGCCAGGGGACCGCTGTTTCCCCCCCAGGGGGGGATTTAGCCACTATTGTGGCTGGCCTTGCTGCACAGGTGCAAATGCTGGTGGCTGCTCAATCTACTAAACGGCCCAGAGTTGCTCTGTCCTCTGATTCTGAGGGTGAAGGTGATGGGGCTGTTCTGGCGGGGACCCCCCTATCGGGGTCCCGCTCCTCTCTTGATCTAGTGGGGTCTGAGGTAGAGGCTGAAGTTGAGGGGGTTGATAATTCTCCCCCTGGCTCGCCTGAAGAGCTTGCAATCATGGATGAGTTGATTGCTTCCATTAAGCAGACGCTACGTTTGCAGGACGAGGTGTGTCCCCCAGCTGCCTTGGCGGCTTATGGGACGCAGAGAAAACGCAGGACGCCGCAGGTTTTTCCCTGCAATGCTGATTTTCAGCGCGCTGTTAAGGACCAATGGCGCGATTTGCGCAAGCCTTTTGCGGTACCAAGTAAATTTAAGCTGCGTTATCCTTTCTCGCCTGCCACTGATGAACGGTGGTGTGTGCCTCCGCCAGTGGATCATGCTATTGCGGTTTTGAACAAAGCCACTGCGATCCCTGCAGAGGGATCCCCTGTTTTCCGTGATGCCACGGATAGGAGACTGGAGTCTCTTGCCCGTCATACTTATTCTGTTACGGGTTCTATGCTTAAGGCTCTGTTTGCTTCTCTCATGGCGGCCCAGGCGATCGAAAGTTGGACGCAGATGCTTAGGCGCGTCCTAGTGGCCGATTCGGCCTCGGCGGCGACCCTGGATATGGTGGATCAGATCCACCAGGGTGTCATGTATCTGTGTGATGCGGACCTGGACCTGATTCCGTTGGCCGCGCGTGTGCACAGCGTGGCGGTGTTGTCTCGCCGCCTGGTTTGGTTGAAATGTTGGTCGGTGGACCAATCTTCACGTAAAACCTTAGCCAATCTGCCTTATGATGGGTCTCGCCTTTTTGGGGAGTCCCTGGATGTGTTGATTAAGGGGATTACCGGGGGTAAGAGCACTCTCTTGCCCCATTTCCCCAAGGCTAAGGGGGCTTCTGGGAAGAAGCATGCTCATTTTCGGCCCCCTCAGGGGTCCTTTCGTGCCTTTCGGCCGCACTACAAGGGCAAACCGTTCAAGGACCAAGGCTCTCAGAAGAAGCCCTGGTCTGGGAAACAGAAGTCCGGTCAATCCGGACCTGCGGCCCATAACAGTTCGGCCTGAAGGGGCGCCCTCACCCAGTTTTGGGGTGGGGGGACGCTTGCTCGGTTTTCTTCAGCCCTGGTTGGCCCGTGTGAGGGACAGATGGGTTCTGGAAATCGTTCGATCTGGTTACAAGATCGAGTTTCTCTCTCGGCCGGAGAGCAGATTTTTTCCCTCAAATCTTCAACTGTCTCCAGAGCGCCTGCGGGATCTGCACCTGGCGGTGCGGGACCTGAGGGCTCAGGGAGTGGTGGTTCCGGTGCCTCATCGGGACAGATTTCGGGGGTTTTATTCCAATCTGTTCACCGTGCCCAGGAAGGAGGGCAAGGTTCGTCCGATTCTGGACTTGAAAGCTCTGAACCGCTCTGTGCGAGTTCGCAAGTTCCGCATGGAATCCCTGCGCTCGGTGGTGGCTGCCCTGGTTCCGGGGGAATTCATGGCCTCCATCGATTTGAAGGATGCGTACCTTCACATCCCCATATTCGAGGGTCATCAGAAGTACCTTCGATTTGCCATTGCGGAGGATCACTACCAGTTTGTGGCGTTGCCCTTTGGGCTCGCCTCGGCTCCGCGGGTCTTCACCAAGGTGCTTGCACCGGTTCTGGCATTATTGAGAGCCCAGGGCATTTCTGTCCTGGGGTATCTGGACGACATTCTGGTTCGGTCTGCGACCAGACAGGGTCTGGAGAAGGACCTGTCTGTCACAATGCAAACTCTGCAGGAGTTCGGTTGGACGATAAATGTTCCAAAGTCGACACTGAGTCCGTCGGTTCGTCTCCCCTATCTGGGAATGATACTGGACTCGGTGCAGGCGAAGGTCTTCCTGCCGGAAGACAAACTCAGGACTCTTCAGGAGGAAGTCAGGTCCCTCAGGGACGTTCCACACTCGTCTCTGCGGACGGGTATGAGATGTCTGGGATTGATGGTCTCGGCCTTCGAGGCGATTCCTTTCGCGCAGTTTCACACGCGGGGTCTCCAAGCGGAGATCCTGTCCAGGTGGGACGGGCGACCTCAATCTCTGGATCTTCAGATCTCGTTGAGTCATCGCACCAGGGAAAACCTTCTGTGGTGGCTCCAGTCCCCGTTGGTGTCCCGGGGCAAGTCGTTTCGTCCGATCTCGTGGACGATAATCACCACGGATGCCAGCCTGTCGGGCTGGGGTGGTGTTCTGGGCGTTCTGTCCGCCCAGGGGACCTGGTCGGAGGGGGAGTCTTCCCTTCCGATCAACATTCTGGAATTGCGTGCGATAAGGCTCTGTCTTCATCGCTGGACGGACCGGCTGCAGGGCTGCCCGGTTCGGGTGCAGACGGACAATGCCACGGCGGTGGCCTACATCAACCACCAAGGGGGCACCAGGAGTGCCCGAGCGGCTCGAGAAGTGGCCGACATTCTGTCTTGGGCCGAGACTCATGTCCCGGCGATAACGGCGGTTCACATTCCGGGAGTGGAGAACTGGCAGGCGGACTATCTGAGTCGCCAGACCCTGGATCAGGGGGAATGGTCTCTCCACCCGGCTGTCTTCCAGATGTTGTGCGCGAAGTGGGGTCTTCCAGATGTGGACCTGTTCGCGTCTCGCCTCAACTACAAGGTGAAGAGGTTCGTGGCAAGGACGCGCGACCCTCGGGCAGACGCGTCGGACGCGTTAGTGGCCCCGTGGCATCAGTACAGGCTGATGTACGCGTTTCCACCGATTCAGTTGCTGTCCAGGTTCCTTCGCAGGTTGCACTCGGAACGCAGCACGGTGATTCTTGTGGCACCGGACTGGCCTCGCCGGTCCTGGTACGCAGACCTCGTGAATCTGGCGGTCGACGCTCCTTGGCGTCTGCCTCTTCGAGACGATCTACTGTCTCAAGGACCGATTTACCATCCTGCTTTACAGTCGCTGGCTTTGACGGCCTGGCTGTTGAGACCGAGGTCCTGAAGGAGAAGGGTCTCTCTCCAGAGGTCGTTCATACTTTGATCAACGCGAGGAAGTCTTCCTCGGGGAAGGTTTATTACCGTACTTGGAAGGCCTATTTTGCCTGGTGTGAGTCCAGGGGGTTTTCACCCCGCACGTACTCGGTTTCCCGTGTGCTGTCTTTCCTTCAGACGGGTGTCGATCAGCGTTTGGCGCTGGCTACGATTAAGGGTCAGGTGTCGGCGCTGGCCGTTCTGTTTCAACGTCCCGTGGCTTCCAACTCCTTGGTTGGCACTTTTATTCAGGGTGTGCGGCATCTGGTTCCTCCTAGGAGGGATCCTTTGCCCCCTTGGGACTTGAATCTAGTTCTATCTGTGTTACAACGTGCTCCTTTTGAACAGATCAGGGAGATCTCGTTGTCTATGTTGTCCAAAAAGGTCGCCTTTTTGGTGGCGATCACTTCGGCTCGCAGAGTGTCGGAACTGGCGGCTTTGTCCTGCAAGTCTCCGTACCTGGTTGTTCATTTGGATAAGGTGGTCTTGCGACCTAATCCTTCTTTTCTACCGAAACGAGTTTCGGAATTCCATCTTAACGAGGATATTGTTTTGCCTTCGTTGTGCACGAAGCCTAAACATCCGAAGGAGGTGAGATTGCACTCTCTGGATGTTGTTCGGGCGATAAGGGTTTACCTTAAATCGACTGAGTCTTTTCGTAAGACTGACTCCTTGTTTGTTCTTCCAGAGGGTCCTCGGAAGGGCATGGCGGCTTCCGCCTCTACCATTGCCAAATGGATCAGGCAGACCATTGAACAGGCCTATGCCTTGCAGGGGAAGGTTCCCCCTGTGCCTGTGAAGGCGCACTCTACTAGATCACTGAGTACGTCTTGGGCCTGCCGTCATGGGGCTTCTGTAGCCCAGGTGTGTAAGGCGGCGACTTGGTCGACCGTACACACTTTCACAAAATTCTACAAAGTAGATGTTCAGGCATCGGCGGATGCTTCCTTTGGCCGCAAGGTTCTTAGTGCGGCTGTTCCATAGGGTCCCTTGTTGGGGACTCCTGGCTGTTGGGATAGTTTTTTTGTATCCCCTGGTTTTTTTGTCTTTTCCTGGGTTGTTGCTCCTGTTGAGCACTTATTTTTGCTGTTGCCCAGCTGGTTTCCTTCCTTTGGTAAGGTTCCTTTCTTTGATGTGGAGACTGCGTTGCCTTTCGGCGCGGATGCGTTTCCCACCCCTCATGTTTGCACTGCTTTGGGACGTCCCCATATGTGACGAATATGAAGAGGCGGCGACTGTCGGAGGACGTAAGAGAAAACGGAATTTTTGTAAAATCTTACCTGTAAAATTCCTTTCTCTGAGTCCTCCGACAGTCGCCGCCCCCGCCCCTCTTTTGGGGTTTGAATGTATACTCTACTGCTATTCCACTAAAACTGAGATATGGTTGCAGGAAGTAGGAGGGTATTGACTGAGGGGACCACCCCTTGAGGGTGGGATATGTTAAAGCTTTATTGTTAACATATTCTGTTGCCTAGCTACTCCTTCGGAGCAAAGTCTAATACCCCATATGTGACGAATATGAAGAGGCGGCGACTGTCGGAGGACTCAGAGAAAGGAATTTTACAGGTAAGATTTTACAAAAATTCCGTTTTTTGTGAAGAATCAACAACAAGTGGGACACAATCATGAAGTGGAACAAAATGTATTGGATTTTTCAAACTTTTTTAACAAATAAAAAACGGAAAAATTGGGCGTGTAAAATTATTCAGCCCCTTTAATTTCAGTGCAGCAAACTCTCTCCAGAAGTTCAGTGAGGATCTCTGAATGATCCAATGTTGACCTAAATGACTAATGATGATAAATAGAATCCACCTGTGTGTAATCAAGTCTCCGTATAAATGCACCTGCACTGTGATAGTCTCAGAGGCCCGTTTAAAGTGCAGAGAGCATCATGAAGAACAAGGAACACACCAGGCAGGTCCGAGATACTGTTGTGGAGAAGTATAAAGCTGGATTTGGATACAAAAAGATTTCCCAAGCTTTAAACATCCCAAGGAGCACTGTGCAAGCGATAATATTGAAATGGAAGGAGTATCAGACCACTACAAATCTACGAAGACCTGGCCGTCCCTCTAAACTTTCAGCTCATACAAGGAGAAGACTAATCAGAGATGCAGCCAAGAGGCCCATGATCACTCTGGATGAACTGCAGAGATCTACAGCTGAGGTGGGATACTCTGTCCATAGGACAACAATCAGTCGTATACTGCACAAATCTGGCCTTTATGGAAGAGTGGCAAGAAGAAAGCCATTTCTTAAAGATATCCATAAAAAGTGTCGTTTAAAGTTTGCTACAAGCCACCTGGGAGACACCAAACATGTGGAAGAAGGTGCTCTGGTCAGATGAAACCAAAATCGAACTTTTGGCAACAATGCAAAACGTTATGTTTGGCGTAAAAGCAACACAGCTCATCACCCTGAACACACCATCCCCACTGTCAAACATGGTGGTGGCAGCATTATGGTTTGGGCCTGCTTTTCTTCAGCAGGGACAGGGAAGATGGTTAAAATAGATGGGAAGATGGATGGAGCCAAATACAGGACCATTCTGGAAGAAAACCTGATGGAGTCTGCAAAAGACCTGAGACTGGGACGGAGATTTGTCTTCCAACAAGACAATGATCCAAAACATAAAGCAAAATCTACAATGGAATGGTTCACAAATAAACATATCCAGGTGTTAGAATGGCCAAGTCAAAGTCCAGACCTGAATCCAATCGAGAATCTGTGGAAAGAACTGAAAACTGCTGTTCACAAACGCTCTCCATCTAACCTCACTGAGCTCGAGCTGTTTTGCAAGGAGGAATGGGCAAAAATTTCAGTCTCTCGATGTGCAAAACTGATAGAGACATACCCCAAGCGACTTACAGCTGTAATCGCAGCAAAAGGTGGCGCTACAAAGTAATAACTTAATGGGGCTGAATAATTTTGCACACGCAATTTTTCAGTTTTTTATTTGTTAAAAAAGTTTGAAATATCCAATAAATTTCATTCCACTTCATGATTGTGTCCCACTTGTTGTTGATTCTTCACAAAAAATTACAGTTTTATATCTTTATGTTTGAAGCCTGAAATGTGGCAAAAGATCCAAAAGTTCAAGGGGGCCGAATACTTTCGCAAGGCACTGTACACCAGTGTGACCTGCACTCACTATCAATAGTATTGATACTTGTATTCTCCAAGGAAATCCACTATATCTTGATCTCTAATCAACAGCCCAATATTTTTTGAGTTACAACAAGAATCCAGGAGAATATATTACCTTTTGAAGTTATATAAATGCCCTATATACAAAGTTTATTGGTGATCCTGAAATGTACTGAAGCCTTTATATTCGCATAAGCAACAGCTATCTTCATAAGTACAGTATCGCAAAGCCTACTTCTATCCCCAGTACAGCTTGCACATATAACAGAAGATTACGGTCATATTGTTTCATTATTTTTAATACAGATAAAGCTACCAAAGCACAACTCGATTGGACCACCCAGCACTTTTTCATAAAAACGTATTCCTATGATTTGTTGCTGTAGTCGGCAGCTTTTTATCCCTTTGCTGCAAAGAAAACTAAAAGTCAGCTGCTGCAAACACTGTAGCTGATGACTTAATAAAAGGACACTTACCTGTCCAGGGATCCAGCACTCTCCTCACCTAGGTCGGTTCTTCACTGGTCTATAGGTCCCTGGCACCGGCATGTTTACTAAGGGAAGCTGGCAGTGAATCTATGCGGCTTCACAGCCGGCTTCCAACTATGTGTATAGTATGTGTGTGACGTTTGTGTGAGCTGCGCTGCACTTTGTGAATGGTCCCGCAGCCTTCTGAGACCTATAATATGTTCCAGAAGGGGTGGCGCCTGATACCTGTCAAAACTAAGTACCCGCTGTCCAAAAAAAAAAGTGAAGTTTCACTTTAATTTGAGTCTTTCTATGTGATAATAGTACCTACTCTAATTCTGGTTAGTAAAAGGTAAAGACCGTCATTGCTAATGCACATGGTAAATATAACTTTGTTCCAGATGCTTAATAATCTTACATTGCCTTGGAGTGTGCCTCAACATTTGTGCTCTGCTTTTGAACCTAAAAAAGCAGCAGCAGTGTGTTTACATGAGTGGAGAGGATGAGCACCCCTAGGGAGAATGTAGTAGTGGGAGCTGCCCATAGGAAGCTAAAGTGGGGGGGCGAACACAAGACCAGTAACCCTTCATAAGGGGAGTGAACAGCAGTAAGTGGTCTATGTTATAGGAAACTCCCACACAGAGGCAGGACTTTTTTCATGCTGGATTAGAACATGTAGCTAGATAAAATACACAAAAGATGTCTCTTCTATTAGGACAATACATTGTTAGCATGGATTTCAGCTTTAAAGTATTACTAAGTACACAACAGTAACCTGATTGTTTTACTTACTGTGGAACCTAAGGGGTTAATCCTCTGCATTGTGTAAAAAAAGCTGTTTGATCCTGTCTTCTCTGATCTTCCCCTTCTTACACTGTCCCCAATCCATCTCCTGCTAGTACAGAGCCTTGGGGCACTCTGCACATTCTCAGTTTGGTGTGTATTGCTAGAGCATTTTTTTTTTTTTTCTTGGGAAAGTGCATGTGATCAGCACAGGGCCAATCAGCACTGTCTAGAGGGTCAGGGGTCATGCAGCCTCATAGGACAGGTAAAGTAGAATGAAAACTCCTTCTACAAGCTTTAACCAAACACTGATAGAAGTCACAAGACTGCTATATACTGCTGATGAGAAAAGGTATTTAGCAGTTTATATTTACTAAAATAATGTCATTTCCATGTTCTGTGTACTGTGGGAGACCAGATATAGGGAATGTAGAGTCCTGGGTTTAGTAACACTTAACCACTTTCTGACCGCCAGTAGTACATATACTGCTGCAAGTCAGCTCTGTCCCGTGAAATGACGTAACTGTACGTCGTTTTGCGGGCCCGCTACAGGGGGAGCCAATCAGCGGGTCCGGTGGCTGTGATTGCCGCCGGGCACCCGTAATCACTCCCCGTGGAGACAGAACGACGGACTGCCAATGTAAACACAGCAGATCGCTGTTCTGTCAGTAATGAACACAGGGATCCTGTCTTCCTCCTATTTAGGAACACCGGTCTCTGTGTTCATTCAGCAAGCCCATCCCCCACACAGTTAGAAAGCACCCCCCTAGGGACACATTTAACCCTTTAATCGCCCCTGGTGTTAACCCCTTCCCTGCCCATGTCATTAGTACAGTAACAGTGCGTATTGTTAGCACTGGTTACTGTAGTAATGTCACTGGTCCCCCCCAAAAGTGTTAAAAACGTCAGTATAGTGTGATATATGACTGCGACATTGCGGTGGACAGATCGGACACCTAACTGACACTTTTGGGGGGACCAGTGACATCACTACAGTAATCAGTGCTAAAAATATGCACTGTTACTGTACTAATGGCAGGGAAGGGGTTAACACCAGGGGCGATCAAAGGGTTAAATGTGAGCCTAGGGGAGTGTTTTCTAACTGCACTGGGTGAACACAGAGACCGGTGTTCCTAAATAGGGGGAACACAGGATGCCTGTGTTCATCACTGACAGAACAGCGGTCTGCCTTGTTTACATTGACTGACTGCCATTCTGTCTCCATGGGGAGCGATCACTGGTGCCCGGTGGTCCGCCAGACCCGCTGATTGGCTCCACCTTTGGCCAATCGGGGCGTGTGCGCGCCCTCACTATCTGCTACACGAAGCTACGTACAGGTAGGCCGTTTCGCCTAACGGAGCTGGCCTGTAAAACTACGGCGGCAGGTTGGCAGGTGGTTAATATAACGTGATCCAGTGCATGTGGGGATGTACCTCCATCCCGAGTTAGTCATATACAATAGTAATTCAGATACCCATGGGCCTTTATATGAGGTACAACGCAGACAACAGTGCAGTTTAAAAAAAATTATATATTGCAATAAACCAGTATGTGTAAAAAAAAAAAAAAATGCCCAAATGAAATAGGCTAACTAATCTGCTATAATTAGAGCTCCAAAATGAATACACAAATATAGATATTTAAATTGTACATGATAATAATGATCAATGCCAGAATCCGAGGCATCCCAGTTCTTGGGTTATCACAGGCTGCCTGCATGCAGCTCGGAAAATATCAGCAAATGGCTCTTGACTGCTGTATGGGAATATACCAGACCAGGTTCTCCTAAAAGGTTATTTTATAAAGAAAAATTCTGATAAACTATGCTGCTTTCTTATTTTAGCTAGATATGAACATTTTATAGTCCCCCACTCTTCTCAATAAGGACAGCAGATCACCAGCTAACACAAATGTATCTAGATCTTTTCAGTTCAGCAGACCATCTTCCTTCCGTTAACTAGATCTTTTTCTCTTCTAGGTGATAAAGTTACAAGAGTAGAAAATGACATACAGCAAGCAACAAAGAGCTCAGACACTCAATCAGAAAGTGGTCAGCTAAGCACAAAGACAGAGCAAGGAACTGCCAGCTCCACATCAACGGCTGAGGGCCATGACGCCACTTGTCAAAAGACTCAGGGACCTGTTGCTGCACCAGCAAATGAAGGGCCTTCTCCTTCATCACAGATAGAGGAAAGTACTTGTGATAAAACAGAGGAAGGACCCAGATTATCCCTTGAAGAACAGAGTTCACTGCTAGACACCGCAATCCCGAGCACATCGAAAATGGTGGAAAATGTCACCTCTCCAAAGGGACAAGTTCAGAAGGGTGATGTTTTACCTTCACCTGCTGCTGTTTCTCCTACCACTGCCGCTAGTACCAGACAAAAACTAGGTTTGTATCCTGAATTCTTCTTTTTCGCTGATAATGTATCTGGAAAGCATGCGTCATATGACCCAGGTTCTGCCTGCATTTTACCAGTGGCATCAGGACTACTACTTGCATGGCCAGATTTCTATCGCTGGAGCCCTGTAGGCACACAACCTTTGGCACCCAAAGCAACACCTGTCTGCTAGGATTTCCTTATTGTACACAGAACAGCTTCTTGTTTTACTGCTATTAACCTGGCTTTTAATGTTGTGACAGTGTGTAAATATTAGATGTCTAGATTTCTACTGATGACAGTAGAATAATGGGTGGCTGACAACGATACAGGAATAAGCTACTTCTTTGTCTTTGCTGCCTAATGGTAAAACTGGCCCTGGCTTCCAGTAAATTATACTGTGAGAATATATAGTCTATATCAGTGGTCACCAACCTTTTGGACCTCACGGACCACTAAACTCACAATTTTGAATCCCGCGGACCACTAGCATGAATTTTACATGCCTTACACACACAATGCTCCGGTTCTCTGCTCCCCTCCCCAGATCACACTGCTGCCTTAGGGATCTTTCACACGGTCCGCCTCCGTAGGCGGATCCGTGCTACTCAGCGGGGATCGATCCGCCGATCCCCGCTGAGCCGGCGGATGACAGCTCCGTCTCCGCTTGCAGTGCGAAGAGGGAGGTGTCACAGCCCCCGCTGCTCTCTATGGGGAATCTGATGAGAGCGGACCGCCTGTCCGCTCTCATCCGATCCCATCCAATCCGATCCCCAGGACGGATGGAAAATAGGGTTTCCATCCGTCCGGCGTTCACGGACAGGATCGGATGCGGATGGCAGCGGGTGTCAGCGGACATGTCTCCGCTGACATCCGCTGCTCCATAGGGCTAAATGGGGCATCCGCTCAGATCCGCCTAAAAAACTGACAGGCGGATCTGATCGGAACGCCCGTGTGAAAGGGCCCTTACTCACACAATGCTCCGCCTCTCTGCCCCCCTCCCCAGATCACACTGCTGCCTTACACACACAATGCTCCGGCTCTCTGCTCCCCTCCCCAGATCACACTGCTGCTTTATACACACAATACACCAGCTTTTTGCCCCCCTTCCCAGATCACACTGCTGCCTTACACACACAATGCTCCGGTTCTCTGCCCCCCTCCCCAGATCACACTGCTGCTTTATACACACAATGCTCCGGTTCTCTGCTCCCCTCCCCAGATCACACTGCTGCCTTACACACACAATGCTTTGGCTCTCTGCTTCCCTCCCCAGATCACACTGCTGCCTTACACATACAATGCTCCGGCTCTCTGCCCCCCTCCCCAGATCACACTGCTGCCTTACACACACAATGCTCCGGTTCTCTGCTCCCCTCCCCAGATCACACTGCTGCCTTACACACACAATGCTCCGGTTCTCTGCTCCCCTCCCCAGATCACACTGCTGCCTTACACACACAATGCTCCGGTTCTCTGCCCCCCTCCCCAGATCACACTGCTGCCTTACACACACAATGCTCCGGTTCTCTGCTCTTCTCCCCAGATCACACTGCTGCCTTACACACACAATGCTCCGGTTCTCTGCTCTTCTCCCCAGATCATTGTGTTTTGGGTTTGGTGCCTCAAACCAAGGTTGTTGGGACTTTAAGGCCAAGAATAAACAAAGTAAAGTATCATAGAATAAAAATTGAACAGTTTATTTTCAAAAATGTTTTACAAGATAATAGACAAGTTTGTCGTGGATGGGTTTAAGGTCCATCGGTGAGAGAAGTGAAGAAGTTAGAAAGGGAGGTGACAAGGTGAAAAATGGTGACTTTTGAGGAACATTTGTCTCTGTTGTTCCATGCGTGTATTTCAAGCTTGGAACTTTGTTCAGATGAAAATGTCCAGGAGATTAGCCTACGCGTTTCAGCTGTATAGGTATTAGCCTTTTTCAAGGATAAGTCACCATGTCTAGAAACAACAATGAATTGTAAGTTTTTTGCACATATGCAGAATTTAAAGTAGAATTGTGCAATGTGCTTTATGTTACATACATCTTTCTTTTGTCTGGTCCATGTGTGAAAGGTTTTCCCCAGGTTTCTAAGTCGCATCAATTTTATCTACAATTATTTCCTTTTCCTAAAAAATAGAATTTTTCAAGTAATTTATCTCAATTACACGTCATTTATAGAAGCAGCCTTAGTTCCTGATGCGACTTAGAAACCTGGGGAAAACCTTTCACACATGGACCAGACAAAAGAAAGATGTGTGTAACATAAAGCACATTGCATAATTCTACTTTAAATTCTGCATATGTGCAAAAAACTTACAATTCATTGTTGTTTCTAGACATGGTGACTTATCCTTGAAAAAGACTTATAACTATACAGCTGAAACGCTTAGGATAATCTTCTGGACATTTTCCTCTGAACAAAGTTCCAAGCCTGAAATACACGCATGGAACAACAGAGACAAATGTTCCTCAAAAGTCACCATTTTTCACCTTGTCACCTCCCTTTCTAACTTCTTCACTTCTCTCACCGATGGACCTTAAACCCATCCACGACAAACTTGTCTATTACCTTGTAAAACTTTTTTGAAAATAAACTGTTAAATTTTTATTCTATGATACTTTAAGGGCAAGAGTAAACAAAGTAAAGTCCCAACAACCTTGGTTTGAGGCACCAAACCCAAAACACAACGATTTCAAAGGGACGGTGGCAAAACCTTACTATAGGGCATCCTAGAGATCAAAACCCCTTTTCCTCTCCCCAGATCACACTGCTGCCTTACACACACACAATGCTCCGACTCTCTGTCCCCCTCCCCCCGATCACACTGCTGCTTTATACACACAATGCACCAGCTTTCTGCACCCCCTCCCTCAATCACTCTGCATCACAATGCTGCCTTACACAGACTCCTCATTGGATCTCATCTCCTTATCCTAGCCCTGTGCTCCCTCCCACAGTGTGTGATCAGCTCTGCTATTGGAGGTCCTCTCCTTCACCTCCTGCTCTCTGCACTACTCTCAGTGCCTCTGTCTGAGTTCACAGAAGCTGAAACTACAGAGGAGGCGTCTGGTATCAATGCGCGCTGACAATATTGACTGTCAGCGGACTTTGAGAACAACACCGGAAACAACATTGGGCAGTAGGCATCCACCACAATGTTAATTTGAGGCAGAACACCTAGGGAACACCAAACTTTTCTCTGATCACTGGTTGGCTACCGCTGGTCTATATTAAATAGCCAATAGCATCCGACTGTAAAAAGTTGGAAAGGACCTTCTGTTCTTAGAACAACATACTACATTGCCTTATAAAAAGACTCGGTTTCTAAAATAATTTTTTTTAAATAAATAGTACCCTACAAAAAATTGAAAACTTCCCTTCTCCTGCTGACTACGATGAAGTGAAGAGGAACCACTGGCTGAATCCTGCAAAATATGACACTTCCGGGAGTCAAGGCACAGAAGTGATGTATTTTTTGGTAAATGGAACCAGTGACCATCACTAAGGATCAGAAATCCTTTGCTTCCTGAAGGGTTGGGTTCTGCAGAATATTTATTTATCCAACGATTCCTCTTCAATTTTGCAGTGAAGGCAGCAGGAGAGTCGAGTATTCCATGTCTTCTTGTAGGAAAGTTTATTCTCAATAATTATTTTAGTAATAGAGTCACTATAGGGTTCTAGGGCAGACTGGATAAAATAGAGAAACACATATAAATTGCCTTAGGCTTCATGTACACCCTGCCTACTTTTTTTACAACCATGGGAAAACGCAAAATGTATTGCAATTTTTGCTGCATTTTCCCACATTTGACGATCAAAATGTTCCTATCCTAAATGCGATTTTTCCGTGTTTAGGAGACTGAGGTTGATGCTTCCCTAATTGTAGCAGCTTCTAAGCTCTGCTAAAAGCCTTTGTGTACATGGACACATAGGTTTTTATGAAGTTGAGTTTAGGAGCTTTGGCAAAAAACACCAAAAGCTCCTAAACTCATGTTTAGGAGCTGCTAGTGTACATGAAGCCTAAAGCCCCGTACACACGTACTGATCGTCGGCCGAACGATCATCCGTCTTTTGTCCGGTGCTGTCCTGTCGGCTGAAAACTGCAAAAGACTGCACACAAATTTTGTCGGCCAGCAACAGCCGACTGCAGAAGTGATGTCATGTGATGGTTAACTTTCCTTGTCTTTTTTTCTTTTCTGAGCATGCCCAGTCTTGCTAATCTGCTGTCTGTCGGCCAAAATCTGTACTGACTGGCGAACAATCGGCCGTTCTGGTGACGGCCAACAAAAATTTTAAAGTCTGCACAACAGATTCTGTTTGGCCGAAAATGCCCTATCGGCTGTCGGAAGCATCATACTAACAAGCCGACAATCGGCCGATCGGTCGTCGGCCGAATATTTACGGCCGACAATCGCTACGTGTGTACGGGGCTTTAGGCAACCAGTTGTGCAAGACTGCTAAGTAGTGACATAGTTCTACTTTCCTCAGTTGGTATACACCAGGGGTCTCCAAACCTGTCAAACAAAGGGCCAGTTTGCTGTACTTCAGACTTGAGGGGGGTACAGACTGTGGCCAGTGGAAGTAGAAAATGTCCTGGTGTCAGTGGGAGTATACAATTGCCCAGACATGGTGGTCAGTGGGAAGAGGAATAGAGTTCTATCCTTGGTGCCTTTGAGCGGAATAGTGCCCCATCGTTGGTGTCACTGGGCGGAATAGTGCAGCATCATTGGTATCAGTGGGAATAATAGTGCTCCATCATTGCTGTCAGTGGAAGTAATAGTACCCCAATAGCTGGATAAATGCAAACAAAGGGTCGGAGTTTGGTGACCACTGGTATACATCAAGTACACAATCTATACTGCATGTGTGGGTTTCTTGTAGGTGCTCCCTAATCCTCCTGCAATTCACAAACTTACTGGTTGATTAACTGTCCTCTTTAATGAGCCCTGTGAGCCTGTCTGAATATGGTAGGAGAACTAAACTGTAAGCTCTTGTGTTCTCCCTAAAGGGCTTCAGAGATCTGCGGTCTAAATGAGTAAAACAAGCAATAGGCAACATAATTCTACTTTTAGCACAATTGTACCCTAGCATGTTGTTGGAGAAACCCAAGTTTTGTTTCATGTTATAGCCAGGAATTTTATAAAAGACATGCTGCTTGCTTGAATTTAATGAAAAACCAGCTGGACTTAACCAAGTATCTGAATATGTTGTTTTACATTATTATAACCATGCAGATATACATTTGTTTTAATTTCTATGCTTGAATTCAATTCTTTAGCATGAATGTCAGAGGTCAACTAAACGTTGTGTGAGAGGCTGTGTTCGCTGACCCCTTTCTAAAAATGCTTATTGTCATGCTCTTATCCTAATCCATAGGCTTCAATTGTTACTGATCCAGAGACCAGGATAAAGAATGCAGATCAGAAGTTCTGACTTCATTTTCTTCATGCTTGTACCAGGTCAATGGCTCACGTTAGGGCTGCGCATCTTCACTTATCTCGCAATTCGATGCGATTACGATTATTAGGGTCGCGATTCGATACGATTCGATTCCGCGATGCATCACGATGCATCACGATTACTATGGGGACCCTTTTCTAAAGGGGGATCTATGGTGACCATGCTCTAAAGGCGGATCTATGGGGACCCTTCTCTAAAGGGGGATCTATGGGGACCCTTCTCTAAAGGAGATCTATGGGGAGCCTGGGCCTGTCCTAAAGGGGATCCAGGGGAACTGAACTCTAAAGGGGGGTCTATGGGGACCCTGCTCTAAAGGGGGATCTATGGAATAGATCCCCTTTAGTGCAGGGTCGCCATAGATCCCCTTTAGAGCAGGCCAGCATCCCCAGAGATCCCCCTTTAGTAGAGCAGGTTCCCCCATAGATCCCCCTTTAGTAGAGCAGGTCCCCTCATAGATCCCCCTTTAGAGCAGGCCACATCAGGTTTGAAGAGTTACCTGATGCTAGTTGTAGTACCGTAGGCCCTGGTAAGGAGGAATGCTGGGCTCTGTAGTCCCCCTAGTTGTAGTATAGCAGGCTCTGGTAAGGAGGAATGCTTGGCTCTGTACAGAGCTACAGAGCCCAACATTCCTCCTTACCAGGGCCTGTTATACTACAACTAGGGGGACTACAGAGCCCAGCTTTCCTCCTTACCAGGGCCTACTGTACTACAACTAGGGGGACTACAGAGCCCAGCTTTCCTCCTTACCAGGGCCTACTGTACTACAACTAGGGGGACTACAGAGCCCAGCATTCCTCCTTACCAGGGCCTACTGTACTACAACTAGGGGCACTACAGAGCCCAGCATTCCTCCTTACCAGGGCCTGTTATACAACAACTAGGGGGACTACAGAGTCCGACCACAGCGTGCCCCCAGATTGACCACAGTGTGCACCCTTTCAATGCCAGAGTGAGTGTGCCCCCTGATTGATCACAGCGTGCCCCCAGATTGACCACAGTGTGCCCCCAGAGTGACCACAGTGTGCCCCCAGATTGACCACAGGGTGCACCCTTTCAATGCCAGAGTGACCAGTGTGCCCCCAGATTGATCACAGCGTGCCCCCAGATTGACCACAGTGTGCCCCCAGAGTGACCACAGTGTGCACCCTTTCAATGCCAGAGTGACCAGTGTGCCCCCAGAGTGACCACAGCGTGCCCCAGATTGACCACAGTGTGCACCCTTTCAATGCCAGATTGACCAGTACACTTACCTGCAGTGGCAGGCGTCTTCTCCTCGGTCCTCCCGCCTCCTCCAAGTCCTCCGCAGCCCCCGCTCTCCTCGGTCCTCCCACCTCCTTCAAATCCTCGGCCACACACGATCCCCCGCTCTCCTCGGTCCTCCCGCTCCTTCGAGTCCTCGGCCACACACGATCCCCCGCTCTCCTCGGTCCTCCCGCTCCTTCGAGTCCTCGGCCACACATGATCCCCCGCTCTCCTCGGTCCTCCCGCCTTCTCCGAGTCCTCCGCAGAATCACTCCGCTGACGAGGAGGGCAGAGCATAGGCTAGGCAGGCAGTGGGCGGTCCGACCGGCGCCCAGCCGGAACTTCATGTGCAGTGCAGCGGTTCATGATGCGACGCGGCGCTTCTTCATGTATACCCCGCCCCCGGAAGTGACGTCATTAGAATAATCGATTATTCAACCACTCGGAATCGATGCAGAATCGCGAAGGGTCGCATCGCGATGCATCGATTCGGCAATTATATTCAGCAGCCCTAGCTCACGTTGTATTTGATGTCAAATGATCAGACCTACTTCAATGCACTTGCATTTTCTGAAGGGTGGCCATGGTATCTTCCATTATTTTGGGATCCACGGCACACATACTATACAGGGCAAGGTAGATTTGTTTCTGTATGTCACTCCCATGCTGGGTAGAATAGTGAAGGGGTGCTCCTTCACTGGTGAGTGACTTTTTGCAGAGCTTCCATCAGCCTGGTAGTGACACCTCGCTTGTCTGGCAAGCTAGGGTGCAAGGAAACTGTGTGTATTTTCTTCCCTGTATACAGGAGTTTTCTAGGCTAATTGCTGCTTGAAGTGGCTGTTTTTGGCCCTGCCCCCTTTGTTTGCTAAGACACTGGCTGCCATTGCCCTAACATCCAATGATGCTGTTGTATGTTGCTGGATGAGGATGCTGGAGGCTGAGGTGCAGAGTGTCAATGGTTGCTAGGATACTGAAATCTGAGGTGCACAGTGTCAATGGTTTCTAGGATGCTGGAGGGTGAGCTGCACAGTTGTCATCGGTTGCTAGGATGCTGGAGGCTGAGGTGCACAGTGTCAATGGTTGCTAGGATGCTGGAGGCTGAGGTGTACAATGTGAATGGTTGCTAGGATGCTGGAGGCTGAGGTGCACAGTGTCATTGGTTGCTAGGATGCTGGAGGCTGAGGTGCACAGTGTCAATGGTTGCTAGGATGCTGGAGGCTGAGGTGTACAATGTGAATGGTTGCTAGGATGCTGGAGGCTGAGGTGCACAGTGTCATTGGTTGCTAGGATGCTGGAGGCTGAGGTGCACAGTGTCATTGGTTTCTAAGATACTGGAGGGTGAGCTGCACAGTTGTCATTGGTTGCTAGGATGCTGGAGGCTGAGCTGAACAGTATCATTGGTTGCTAGGATGCTGTAGGCTGAGGTTCACAGTGTCAATGGTTGCTAGGATGCTGGAGGCTGAGGTGCACAGTGTTAATGGTTGCTAGGATGCTGGAGGCTGAGGTGTACAATGTGAATGGTTGCTAGGATGCTGGAGACTGAGGTGTACAATGTGAATGGTTGCTAGGAGTGTCATTGGTTTCTAGGATGCTGTAGGCTGAGCTGAACAGTATCATTGGTTGCTAGGATGCTGGAGGCTGAGGTGCACAGTGTTAATGGTTGCTAGGATGCTGGAGGCTGAGGTGTACAATGTGAATGGTTGGTAGGATGCTGGAGGCTGAGGTGCACAGTGTCATTGGTTGCTAGGATGCTGGAGACTGAGGTGCACAGTGTCATTGGTTTCTAAGATGCTGGAGGGTGAGCTGAACAGTATCATTGGTTGCTAGGATGCTGTAGGCTGAGCTTCACAGTGTCAATGGTTGCTAGGATGCTGGAGGCTGAGGTGCACAGTATTAATGGTTGCTAGGATGCTGGAGGCTGATGTGTACTATGTGAATGGTTGCTAGGATGCTGGAGACTGAGGTGTACAATGTGAATGGTTGCTAGGAGTGTCATTGGTTGCTAGGATGCTGTAGGCTGAGCTTCACAGTGTCAATGGTTGCTGGGATGCTGGAGGCTGAGGTGCACAGTGTTAATGGTTGCTAGGATACTGGAGGCTGAAGTGTACAATGTGAATGGTTGCTAGGAGTGTCATTGGTTGCTAGGATGCTGGATGCTGAGGTGCACAGTGTCATTGGTTTCTAGAATGCTGGAGGCTGAGGTGCACAGCGTCAATGGTTGCTAGGACACAGGCAGCTGGGCCACACTGTATCATTGGATGTTATAAGGTAGACTTTACCAGTGTCCTAGCAACTAGCTTAGTAACACTGTCCTGTGCATTCAAGAAAATGGTACTGAGCTGCAGTGAGGACGGTCTGAGGTGTCTGGTATGAAAGCAGTGCTTGTACATATAACTTCCAGTGATAGTCTGAGATTTCAGGTGCAAGGATTTTACTTGCTTCTTTGAAGCGATTTGAGCAGTTACAAAATCTTTCTAGTTAAAATTTTTGTGATCAGGAAAAATTCAACTGAAAATTTTAAGTGAAATGTCACAGCGATTCCAGCAATTTGTGGCTGAGTCCTGGGGCAGTTGACCTTCTGTAACATGAGTAGCTACTAGAGCTGCAAGATTCAGAATAAAATGAGAATCATAATTTTTTTGCGTAAAAATAAAGATCACAATTCTCCCACAATTTTTTTTAGTAACAGTGTCTTTCACATTAAACAAAAAATTGGGCTAACTATACTGTTTTTAATTTTTTTGTAATTAAGTAAAGTATATTTTTCCCCAAAAAGCTGTGTTTGAAAACTGATGCGCAAATACAGTGTGACATAAAATATTGCAACGACCGCCATTTTATTCACCAGGGCCTCTGCTAAAATATATATATATATATATATATATATATATATATATATATATATTAACTTGTAAGCAACAAGTGTCAGAATAAGGCTTAGTCTTAGGGTTTTGCACACAGGCGGGCCCGATCCTCTTTTCTGGGATTCCCTGTCGGCGCTCTTGGCACCTCCTCTTCATCGGGTGCCCCCACGGAGAGCCACTTTCCATGGGGGCACCGGTCCGTGCACGCTCACGAGTCCGGCTGCTACGTCTATTGACACACACAGCAGGACTCGGCCCGGCCCCCAACTCCTGTGTCACTGGATATGATTGACAGCAGCAGAAGCCAATGGTTCCTGCTGCTATCAATCTATCCAATGAGAACCCGAGGCAGCGGCTGGAGCCACTTGGCTCCTGCTCCTCGCTGGAACAATCGGGTTCAGGTAAGAAAAAGGGGGCAGAGAGGGGCAGCTGAAGCACAGGAGGTCTATGCATTAAGGTGAAAAACTATGAGACTCTACAACTCCTTTAAATGGTTAAACTGCCCTAGTTTACAGAATGAAGTTCATCCCTTTGATCTAAAAGAACGAAATGATACTTTGTTTATAGCTATCTAACCAGCGCTTAGCAATGTTGATAAACATATGGAGGCTCTTTTTTTTTTTTTTTTTGACAGCTATGAGTGAGCAGAGAACAGCTCCGTACTGTATGAATCGTGGAAATGCCGAATTAGTCCTGGTTCAGACTAGTGCGATGCGGGAAATGCTGTGCATTAGTGCCGGTTCCCGCAACGCAACAGAATCGCACTGAGATCTGTGAATCGCTGGGGGTGTCAATGTACAGTTAATGACACCCCCCAGATTGATTTGCAGATCGCAGTGCAAACTGTGAAATGCTACAAGAATCAGATCGCATAGGTCTGAACACCCATGCAATCCGATTCCAGTGCAAACCAAAAAAAGGGTCCTGCACCATTTTGCTGCGAATGCGATGTGATTTCAGCCATACAGTTTGTATGGCTGAAATCACATCACACGGACATCGCATGTGATCTGCACAGCAATGTTGTGCAAATCACATGCAATGTCTGGCATCACACTTGTGTGAAGCAACACTTAAGATCGTGAGGGGGGTTGAATCAGGATCACGATTTTTTTAACGATTGATCATGCAACTCTAGTAGCTACCTGTACTATCCCATACAGGTGATGGTGACTAACACACACCAGCAATTTGTAGCTGCCTAGACAAGCATTAGAACTAAATGCAAACCTTTTTTTTTTTTTTTTATTTTGGAATCAAGAGAGTTCTAACCCCTGTCAGTTCTGTTTTGGCTATCTATGTCCCATTGGGGAGCTTTCCCCTCACTCCCTATCCCATAGCCAAACAGGAAGTAAGAGGAAATCCCTCCAAAGTGAGGGAATCCCTGGTTGTCACCAGAACTAGTGTCCCCATTAGGCCTGTTTCAGGTATGCTTCAGCTTGTATAAGAGCAGAGTGAACAGCAAACTTGGACAAAGCATTTGCAGGGCTTTCAAAAGGCTTGGTTGAAGCATTTATATTACCATTCAGCTCCAGTATGTAAATGCTGAACACCGATCCTAATGGAAGTGTTGATTGTCAATTTAAGCACGCTGTTGGTAGGCTTTAGCAGGCTTTCAACAAGCTTAGAGAACTGCTGAAGTCCACTAGCAGCTTGTTTAAAGTGACAATCAGCTCCCATTAGGATCTGTGCTGAGCATTTACAAACTGGAGCTGAATGGTATTTTAAAAGCTTCATCAAATCTTGCTGAAAGTTCTGCAAATGCTTTGCTAAAGCGTGCTGGTTACACTGCTCTGTGCGAATCAGGCCTAAGAAGATTTCTTCTTTTTTAGTATTCTGGGGACAGCCCAACATTTTAGATTTTCTTTCACTTTAGATGATGATGGTAAGCAGAGCAAAATCAGCCTAATGGAGGCACACAGACAGTAATAAATACCTGACAGATGTTCTAATCCCTCTTCACTCTTTCCAAAGCTAAAAATAAAGTTTTGCCTTTAGTTTTTCTTTAAAGTGGTTCTAAAGCCTCAAGGTTTTTCTTTACCTTAACCACTTAAGGACCAGGCCTATATCTCACACATGCTTACAAGTTAAAATCAGTATTTTTTGCTCGAAAATTACTTGGAACCCCCAAAAATGTTATATATATATTAGCAAAGACACTTTAGGAGAATAAAACGGCGGTCGTTGCAATATTTTTTGTCACACGGTATTTGCGCAGCGGTCTTTCCAACACAATTTTCAGGTAAAAAATACACTTCACTGAATTTAAAAAAAAAATAAACCTTGAAGTTAGCCCAATTTTTTGTATATTGTGAAAGGTGATGTCACGCCGAGTAAATACCAAACATGTTACGGTTTAAAATTGTGCACACTTGTGGACTGGCGACAAACTACTCTACTTTAAAAATCTCCGTAGGCGATGCATTAAACATTTTAAACGGTTACCAGTTTACAGAGGAGATCTTTTGCTAGAAATATTGCTCTCGCTCTGATGATGGCGGCGATACTTCACATGTGTGATTTGAACACTGTGTACATTTGCGGGCGTGACTTACGTATGTGTTTTCTTTGCTTCGCAAGCTCACGGAGACGTTTAACATTTTTTTTCCTATTTATTTTATTTTTTATTTTTATCTTTGTTCCTTTAAAAAAAAAAAATTAAACATCCCTTGTGACAGTAATAGGCAGTGACAGGTACTCTTTTTATGGAGGGATCTGGGCTCTAAAAGACCCCAAACCTCTCCACTGCACTTCAAAGTATTCAAAACGCTAAAATCTTCATTTCATTTTTGAATACTGACACTTTTTTTTTTTTTTTAACGTGGCACCATTGGCAGCCAAGTAAACTGGATGTGACGTCGCTTCTGGGTTATGTGGTCGGAGACGCGATCCAAGCTGAATCCGGCTTTCGTTCGGGACTCTAACCAGCCAGCGGATGTGTTGGCTGGTTGCTCAGGTCTCCCGTGGGACAGGAGACCTGGGCAGAGCGGCGGAAGGTGGCAAAGAGGGGGGGGGGGGCATTCCCTCCCACTCCCTGTGATAAAAGCCAAACAGCTGCTGAGCCACATCAGTTGTTATCATTAGAAAGCCGACCAGCTCTAAAAAATGGTACCAGGTTGATGCCTGCAGCTGCAGGCATCAACCCAGTGCAACCACTTCTTCAAGCCGACGTACATGTCCATTCACGCACACTGCCGCGGCCTGGCCCTGCCCCCTCTATCTCCTCATTAACTCACTGGCTGTGATTGACAGCAGAGGGAGCAAATGGCTCCCGCTGCTGCCTCAGCCAGTGAGGAGTGGGAGTCCCCGGAGAGAGCCCAGGCACTCGTGCATATCACTGGACCGAGATGGGGCTCAAGGCATACGTAGAATAGAATACATGAAGTTAAAAAAACTTTGAGCCTTTAGAACCACTTTAAGGTACAAAAAAAAACCTGTGCTGCAGGAGACAACCCCCCCCCCCCCCCATTCTTACCTGAGCCCGATTCGATCCAGCGATGTGTACAAGAGCAGCAGCTTTAGCCACTGTCTCCCTACTCATTGGGCAGATTGATATAGCCAATAGCTGCCGCTGCTGTCCAGCAAATGTTGTGGGGCGGGGCCAAGCTGTCCGTTCTGTGTTAATAGACGCACACTGAGCGGCTCGGGCTAGCAGGCATAGGTGCCCCCAGGGAGAGGTACTTTCCGAAGGCACTCTCTGAAGAGGAGGGGCCTAAAGCAATGGCGGGGGACCCCTAGAAATGGAGGATCGGGCTGCTATGTGCAATACCATTCCACGGGACAGGTGGGTAGAACATGTTTCTTATTTTAGTTTTAGAAAACCCAAATGTTTAAAATGACTTGAAGCCCCGGTTCACACTATAGTGATTACAGACATCGCATGTGATTCGGAGCGCACTTCTCTGAAATTCACATGCAATGTCTGTGCGATGCGAATTCAGCCATACAGATTGTACGGCTGAATTTGCATCTGATTCGGTCAGACAGAACTCGCACAGGATCCTTTTTTGGGTCCGCAGCAGAATTGAATCGCATGGTGGTTCACACTTATGTGATCTGATACATTTCTGAACTGACAGTTCGCACTGCGATATGCAAACTTATCTGGGGCGTTGTTCACTTTGTATTGACACCCCCAGCGATTCGCATATGGCAGTGTGAACTGCCTGCGATTTGAATGCCATGTGGGAACCCGCAGTGGATCAGCAGGGTTCCCGCATCGCATATATGTGAACCACCACTAAAGCAAGCTACAAATCATCGGAGAACTTTTAGGGAAATTTGTAGCCACATTTGTAGTACAAAGTTGCTAGTATGATTGATTCTTAATACAGTAGAAACTTTGTAGCTACAAATCTGTTTATTTTCTCTGGTGATTGTAACTGGTTACAGAGTTGCTGCTGTGGCTGACTACATTGCTGATCTAGGCAGCTACAAATCTCTAATGTGCCATGATCATCAGCAGCTGCATTGGATATTAGTCATTGAACCCCATGATTCCTATAGCTACATTCAAACACCCTAAAAAGTCAACCGCTTACAATAAAAACATGAAGAAAAGTGACTCTGTATGTTGCAAATCACTGCTACAAAGGTGCCCGTATGACGTGGACTAGGAAAACAGTGCCAATTTACACTTGCAGGTAGGGAATGGGGAGATAAAAATTGCCACGTCTTTACCTCCACCATCCCCCCAAACGATTCTCCCATTGTCATGTTCAATGGGTGGTACTGATGAATGGGGGCAGCAATATAACTCCTCCTTACCCGCCATCAAATTCCCTCTGAAGAGCGATCCAACGCAGATTGCTTTTCAAAGGGCAGTGCAAGTGTAAACGGGACCTAAGACACTATGCCCACAGGCTTTGGACTTGTGTATGGAATCAATTTAATGTCAGACGCTTCAGAGATCATTCAGAATTCATTGACCAGTACATGTGACCTGCAGTTAACCCCCTCATGACCTGCAATTTATCTGCCTCAAGTAGGTTTTGCATTGTCATATACGAATGAACAACCCGCTGACACTAGCCTCAATGGTCACCATACACATTACAACCATACAATCTGTGTACAATCTACTTTAAGTTTACCTAAACGATAAAATGTGAGGACCCAGCAAATCTATGTAAACGATTTGTGTGTAATCAGGCAGGCCCGAAAACGACATATTTGTTAGTAGATCTAAAGGAGATTGTACAGATGGGTTGTAAGGTGTGGTGAGCTTAAACCTGTGGGCATCACCACAGGCACATACAAGTTAGAGTAGAGATGAGTTTGGGTGTCCTCCAACCTCCTCTCTAACTAAACTCTGAACTAAAAGTGGTTCTAAAGCCAATTTTTTTTTACCCTAATGCATTCCCTTCTTTAATTAAAAAAAAAAAAAAAAATGTTTTACAGCGTGCTTTGCTACCCCCACCTCCCTAATACTTACCCGAGTCTTTATATGATCCAGCGCTGTGCATGGCTTCATCTCTTCTCTCCCCTCTCTCAGGGACCCTTGGCTCCCACTGCTGTTGAACATATGCTGTGAGGAGGGGGCAGTGCGGGGCCCCGCTGTGTGTGTAAATAGATGCACATAGCCCAGCTCGGGATCGAGCCTGCATGTTTGCCCCCACAGCAAACCGCTACAGAGACGAGACTGATCCTAGAGCACTGGTGGGGGGTCTGGGATGCTCTGTACAATGCCAATAAGCAAGTATAACATCTTTATTTTAGTTGAAAAAATTGACTTTAAGAACGCTTTAAGCTTTTTTTTGTGAGCAGTGACTGTTTTTTTGCGACTCTGCCCTGAGCAGTGAGCTCAGGGCAGAGTCATTCCTAAGCCAAGACCCATAGCTTGCCTCTTTGTTTACATGAGCCGCCAGATGGGAATGACACCGCCCGCAGCTCATTGGAGTAAAAAAAGAGTTCAGAGTTTGTCTACAAATGAGTAACTCCCGGCAGGGCCATCTTACCAAATGGGCACACTGGGCAGTTGCCCGGGGGCCCCATCTGCCCAGCGACCCAGCCAAGCATTGGTCACGATTCCTGTGTGCATCCCGCCACAGAACTTAGCAGGTGGCAAGCGCCTGTCATGCCTGCGCTGATGTCAGGCCACTTGGGCCGGGGAGGGGGAGCCCACAACTGCAGGAATGCCTGTCCGCCTCCACAGGAACAGGCAGACACAGGACAGTCGAGTCTGACTCCCGCCCGTCTGTGTGCTCACCGGACCCAGCCATCCAACTTGGAAGCTGTCATTAGCCTGGCACTGCTGTACCAATAAATAGTGTTATCGATAATTAGCATTTTTATTCTCGTGGGTGATTGTGTAAGCAGGGCCCCAGTGCACTGCATTGCCCGGGGGCCTATAATGCTCTTAAGATGGCACTGACTCCTGGTTCACACATATGCGATGCGGGAACCCTGCGAATCCACTGTGGGTTCTCGCATCGCATTCAACTCACAGGCTGTTCACACTTCCATATGCGAATTGCTGGGGGGGGGGGGGCAATACAAAGTTAGCGACACCCCCAGATCAGTTTGCATAGCGCAGTGCGAACTGTCAGTTCAGACATGAATTTGACCCATGCGATCCGATTCTGGTGCAGACCCAAAAAAGGGTCCTGTGCGACTTTGGTCCGAAATCGATGCAAATTCAGCCATACAATCTGTATGGCTGAATTTGCATCGCACAGACATTGCATGTGATTTGCAGAGCAGTGCGCTCCGAATCACATGCAATGTCTGTCATCGCAGATATGTGAACGGACACTTAAGCCCCGTACACACGTACCGATGGTCGGCATACAAATGTTCCTCTTTTCTCCCCGGGATGTCGGTGTCTGCTGAAAAGTGCAAAGACAGCACAAGGACAGCACAAGAATTTTGTCCGCCGACTGCAGAAGTGATGTCATGTAATGGTTAACTTTCCCTGTGTTTTCTATTTTCTGAGCATGCCCAGTCTTGCAAATCTGCGGTCTGTCGGCCGAATTGTGTACTGACAGGCGAACAATCGTCCGTTCTGGTGTCGGCATACAAATATTTTCATGTTTGCAAGAAAGACTTTTGTCCGCGGATTGTGCGCAGACATCTGTCGGAGGCACCATACTAACACGCGTACAATCGGCAGATCCTTCGTCCACCGACGTTTGTATGCCGACGATCGGTACGTGTGTACGGGCCTTAAGGGTTTCAGGAAAGAATTTTGCACAATTCCCCCATCAACACAGACAGCACTGACAGGGGAATCCTTCCTGCAAAGCCATTGTCTTCTGAGAAGACAGTGATTATACTTAGGTGCTATAGCAACCACTTGCGATTATTCCAAGCGAATCCAGCAGGCTGGTTGTACCCAAGTTAATTAATCAATCGACTTGGTACGTTCAGCCTATCCATTAAAGAGGTTGTAAACCCCTTTTTTTTTTTTTTTTTTTCAACCTGAAAGAGAAACACATAATGAGCTAGTATGCATCTCATTATGAAATACTTACCTTAGAACGAGCCCCCGCCGTGCCGCCCGCTTACCTCTATGTCGCCCGTCTTCCGGGAGCCGGCGCGCGGGAGCCGACGGTCACGGCACGGGGCTCTAAAGGAACGGCACCAGCGGTCGTTCCTTCAGAGCGCATGCGCCAGTGACATCACTGGATGCATCTAAAGTAAATATCTCCTAAACGGTACATGTTTAGGAGATATTTACAGTACCTATAGGTAAGCCTTATCATAGGCTTACCTATAGGTACAACTTGCAGAGGAGGCTTTACTTCCTCTTTAATGGTTCGAATTGAATAGAGATTCGAACCATGTATGGCCGGCCTTAAGAGGACACCCTATCTCTGTTAAAGAGTAACTATACCCTACCTATCCTAAATAGAATATAAAATCCCAAACACTTGCCCCTGTAGGCAAAAAGTAAAAAAAAAATACTAGTCCATGGAGCCCAGCGTTGGTCTTATAAATGAATCTCCCCTTGCTTCAATCTACTCCCGTGTCACCATCCTCAAACCAGATCCAGCGCATGCGCAGAGATGGCACATGGACCAACAGAGATCCGCAGCACTGGATGTAGAAACATGCTGATCAGGAATCTGTCAAAGAGCTGGCAGAGACCTGTAGCATATCTGCGCATGCTCGGCATCCGGAGCAATGCCTTCTGGGATGTGCAATGTAAATATCAAGAGAGGATGTTCTTGAAATTGGTGAAGGTCCCCTTTATGTGAGAAAACAAGAATAATTATTGTTTCTATATATTTATTTAAGATGTTTCAACTATTTTTACAAACACGTGCTGGTAGGTTAATTGTCTCGTGTTTAAATTCCCCCTAGTATGTGTATGCATGTGAAATAGGGACCTTAGATTGTAAGCTCCTTGAAGGCAGGGACTGATGTGAATGTCCGGTTGGTAAATGTATTATATCAGCTCTATAAAAATAATTCATATTTTCCATTGTGTCTAGCTTACTGTACACCTCATTTATGATCATGGCCCAAAACATCACTAAGTGAGCCCAGATTACCTTAATCTTTTGTTCTGCATTCCTTTACAGACACCCAGAAGGCAGAGCAGCGGCAGAAACAGGCAAAAGAGAGAAGGGAAGAAAGAGCAAAGTATCTGGGTAAGTGGTTGACAGAAACTAAGGCTGACCATACACTATGCAATCTGATTGCACAATTTTCTTTGGGTTTACAAAACTATGTAATATAAAGACAAAACCTTTTATTGATTCATTTATTGTATCAAATCAGGCAGGCCTTTGCACCACATAGATGATGGGAGCTCTAAAGAGGGTTGTACAATTAGATTGCATAGTATATGGCCAGCTTAATTTCATACTTTGAGTTGTGCAGGAAATATTTGATGCTTTCTAATCCAAGCAGTCCGGTTCTGAAGAGTTTCTGTATTACTCTTACCAATCATGTTCCAGCAAACTTCTACAAAATAGAACATTCTGATTGGTTTCATTGGCAGCACAGATGGGTCTTGTTTCAGGTGTTTTTAGAAACCGGTTCAGTTGTCCACTTTCCGTTTTGAGTAGTGTTATGTGTTTTTTGTAAGATCTCTCAAATCGTCACTTGCGGGTGAAACTCACAAGTCAGGCATTTGAATAATTCATTGGCCATGGAGGCTGCACAGCATAAATATTTAACTTGTTTTAGAGACCTCGGGAAATTTAGGCCAAATTAACTCTATAAAAATTCCTCCATTCCACTGGCTCTTTACCTTCTCACTTACACATTCATTCTGCTTTATTCTGCATAATCTAGCATTCTGCATATTATCTATTGTATGTGACACAAACACGGAAAGTGTAACTCCACTTTCGTGGGGGGAAAAAATAGCAAATAAAGAAAAAACAATATAGCGTATATACAATTGCGACACAAATAATATTGTAATTGAATGTTATTAAAAATGACCTTTCCTTTTCAATCTGTAGCTGTTGTAATTTTCTGAAAATGCAATGCAATATGGCTACCTGGAGCTGTTCTGTACACAGAATGTGTACTGACCACACCCCAGCAACATAATTTCCTGCTTGTGTGATTGGCTTACCAATTTTCTCAGAAGTCTGCCTAAGATACAAGTCAGATTTCTGGCATCTCCTGCAACAAAAATGTCATTTTGGTGAGATACTCCCAATCGAAACACATCTAAAGGGATGCAGGTCCAGCAGCTTTTCTTATTAGTGCCCTGCAGCTGCCACAGCTGATTGATAATTATGAAACCACTCCCATTAGAACCACTCAGCACAAACAATGATTTTTTCAGAATAACAAAATATAGGAATCTGCTACAAAGGTTCTTAAAATCATTGTAATGTACATAGATCACCCAGAGGGGAATGCTTTTTTTTTTTTTAAACAAAAGTAGAGTTACGCTTTAATGAGAGGAGAATTTTATGCTAGTTTTAAGATAGTACAAATAAACAAGCAGCACAAAAAAATATATAAATATATATATAATATATATAAATGTATGAAGTAAAATAAATGCTTTCTTTTGCATTAAAAAATGCCCAAAAAATGGAAGCATACTGTATAACATTTGTATGTCAAGGAAGCAATGAATGGCTCTTTCACACCTGCAGCCGCTGAACACAATGGCCGCTGGTGTGTGCTGGGAGGATACAGTGCTGATACGGATTGTACCGTTTCCTTTTCTTTCTTTCTTTTTTGTTAGACCTGACATTTGATTAAGTTTTATTGGCCCCAGCTCAATGCTGTGCATTGTCGCACCACACTGTGCTGAAAAAAAAGCACTGCATGCTGAACTGGCCCCGTAGGGAGCAACGCTTTTTACCTTGTCTTGCATTGAGACTGCACTGGGCAAGGGGTACCTAACAAACCTGGTGCTGTAAACATTTACATTTCCTCTTTTTGGAATATATCTGAACTGCGTCCTTCTCTTCTATTTATAATGCCTGTAATGCACATGTGCTCCCAGAGCACAGCATTTGATCCTAATTCCCTGCGTTCTGCCCATAATGCCCTTAATGCACATGTGTCCCCCGAGCACAGCACCAGAGCAACTGAGCATGGAACCAAGTGGCATATACAACTGCAGTCCTGGCAAGGAGCCTTCACACCAAGGTGGCTATGCATGGCCTCCAGGAGACTCTAGTAATAGTCACCCTAGTGGTGAAAAATAAACACTAAATATTAGAGGTTCATTGTGCTGCAAAGACTGCATGTTTTCTTTTATTTTTGGGGGGTTAATTACAGAATTAGGATTTAAGGTGCCTCATTTAGCTTCTGAAGCTCCTTTAAATACCTCAGTAATGGGGGCACTGGTGCCTCTCCCCATGTAGGACTGAGCAGCCAGTCACCAGGACGGAGTGTTTTTACAATGGGAAAGAGGAGTGCATATAGCCCCGTTTGAATTTTAAGGGGGTCCAAATGCACAGAAATTTGGGTAATGGGGAAATGTAAGGTGTATACAGGCTCTTTGTGAGGCAGCTACTTTTATAACTAAACCTGTGCAAAAACATATTTTCCCCTTCTTCTGACCTTTATTCATCTATATTATTATTCAGGATTTATGTAACGCTTTACAATGTGAGGGCAGACAGTACAGTTACAATACAATTCAATACAAGAGGAATCAGAGGGTCCTGCTCATTAGAGCTTACAATCTACGAGGGAAACAAAAGGTAATAGCTGTTGGATTGAGCTGAAGGAGAAAAAAAAATTACAGTTGTTAGGTGGGGGAAGGATAGGCTTCTCTGAAGAGGAGGGTTTTCAGGGATCATCTAAAAGCAAACAGAGTAGGAGATAAGCAGACAGATTGGGGTAGGGAGTTCCAAAGGTTGGGAGAGGCTCGGGAGAAATCCTGGAGGTGAGCATGGAAGGGGGTGACAAGGGAACTAGAGAACAGGAAGTCCTGGGAGATATGAAGAGAAGGATTAGGTTGGCATTTTGAGACTACTAAGGGGCTGAGTTGTGGGTGGCTTTTTAGGTTGTAAGTATTTTGAATTTATTTTGTTGGGTGAGTGGAAGCCAATGGAGGGATTGACAGAGTGGAGTAGCAGTCATAGAGCAGTTGGTAAGGTGGATGTGCCTGACAGCAGCATTCGTGACAGACTGAAGGGGGTAGTCTATGTAAAGGTAAGCCAATGAGAAGGGAATTGCAGTAGTCGAGGCGCGAGATGACCAGAGAGTGAACTAAGAGCTTTGTGATGTCATTGGTTAGAAAGGGGCGGATGTTGGAGATGTTGCGGAGGTTAAGGCGGCAGGATTTGGACAGTGATTGGAGGTGGGGTAGGGCTGAACGATAGTCGATGTGATATCGACTATCGTGCTGTGGGCGTGGACAATACTCACATCGCCGAAGATACGATGTAAGGCATAGGCATTAGGCAGGGAGAAGTCGGGATGACTCACAGTGTTTGTAGCAGAACACAGCCCGAGTCTGCCTGCCAGCAGCTAGCCAGTTCTCCAGCTGATGGTAATACGATCCTAGAGTGAGGAGCTCAGCTCCTCCCTGTAACCAAGCAGCGGCTCTCAGCACACCGACACTGAAGAACTGGAAACAAGCTTGTATTGTAACAGTTCAGAGTGAAGAGTCGAGTCAGTACGTGTGGGACTGGACGGATGTCATGTCAGGCTGTGTTCTTCTACCTCCTGCCACCACTGAGTCACGACTGTGCCTAATCCACACTGACTGTCACTGTCAATCCCTACAATAACATTAACCCTGGCCTGCCCTGGCTGTATGGTGCAATCTGCTTTTGAAGCGATCGTATGATAATCGGAACGTTCGTACAGAGCTTTCAAGAGCCGATCACGACAGTTCATCTGATATTATCCAATCAGACAAGCACGAAGGTTTTTCTCGTACAATTTTCGTTTAATCACTTCAGTTGTCGTCTGAAAATACAATACAAATACACTATAACACGTTACATCATTCCTGAACTCTTATTCTGTCGTATGAGAATTTTCATAACTTTAGTAACCTCTCCATTTTCGATATGCGACTACCATGAAAAAAAAAAAAAACAGAAGATCTGTCGTCTGATTTTCAGATTTTAGGGTAGTTCAGAGTCCAGGATTACACCCAGAACCCTGGCATGCAGGGATGGGTTGATAGTTGTGCCATTGATCCTGACAGAGAGATCAAGGGAAGGGGTACATGGGGGGGAGGAAAAATTATGAGCTCAGTTTTGGATGGATTAAATTTGAGGAAGTGGTGTGACATCCAGGCAGATATGTCTGCTAGTAAATTAGTGATGCGTAAGGGACACTAAAGGAGTAAGCTGAGGGGTGTAGAGATAAATTTGGGTGTCATCGGCATAGAGATGGTTATTGGAAGCCATGGGAGGCTATCCGCTGACCCAGGGAGGAGGTATAGATCGAAATGGAGAGGTCCAAGAACAGAACCTTGGGGGAAAGGGAGACAAAAGGAGGAAGTAGAATTGTAAGTAATAATAAAGGTGCGGTTGGATAAGTAGGAACAGAACCAACCAAGAGTACAGTCACAGAGACCAAAGGCTTGGAGTTTTTTTCAGGAGGAGGGAATGGTCAACTGCATCAAAGGCCGTGGAAATGTCCAGGAGTAGGAGTACAGAATAGTGTTAATTAGTTTTGGCTGTTAGTAGATCGTTTGTTAATTTTAGGAGGGCAGTTTTTGTGGAGTGTTGAGGGCGAAACCAAGACTGAAGAGGATCAAGGAGGCTATATTTTATTATTCTGAGGACTCTCCGGTCTATTATAGACTGAGCTTCATCTTTTCCTAGACGTACCTCAATGCTCACACGGTTATATTGAACCATAAATGTGTTTTGTTTGCTCAGAGCCTGCAAAAAGTTTGCATGTGATGACTTGAATTTCTCATATCTAAATAGTTTTCACCAGCTACAAAGACCCGTTTTTGTTTGAATTCCATTTTGTTTTTGCTTCTGAAAGTCTAAACTATGCTGGATTGAAAAAAATAACAAAGTGCCTGCTAAATTGCATGGTTACTCTTCCGTTCCTGTGTCAGTTGCTGTATTCTCCATATACATTCATGGGATAGGGAGTATATACTGTACCAAGGTAGGGGTACACCAGTTTTGATTTGGTCTTTGTTCTTCATTGTATATGTGTACCAACCATGGAAGTCCCTTTTTAAGTCAATGAAATGAGGTTTGGTAATTAAGGAGATGTGTGTTGAAACGGGCGCATCATATTGTAATTACTTCAGCTGATGCATAAACCGTAGAAGAGGTAAAGTGGTATTAAATTCTCTGCGAAAATTGATGTTTTTGCTCCATGTAACAAACTGTTTAATGTTGTTACCTTTTATGTTTTTACACCACAACCTGCACTTCCCCTGTGAAAAAAAAAATCCTGTGAGTCTTATAAGAAGGTCCCCTGCCACACTTGTGCATGTGCCCCCTTTGCACAGCACTGGAGTGAGCATAATAAGGACCCCTGCCACCCTGTGCATGTGCGCTACAAGCACAACACTCAAGCAGGCATAATAAGAGGGACCCCTACCACACTGCACATGTGCACCCTCAGCACAGCACTCGAGCAAGCATAGTAAGAAGGACCCCTCCCACACTGCACTTAAGCACATCACTCAAACATAATAAGAACCCTTGCCACACTTCGCATGTGCACCCTAACCACAGCACTCGAGCAAGCATAAGAGGGACCCCTGCCACACTGGGCATGTGCGTCCTAAGCACAGCACTTAAGCAAGCATATTAAGAAGGACCCCTCCCACGCGGCACATGTGCGCCCTAAGCACTGCACTTGAGCAAGCTTAATAGGAGGAAACCCCTCCCACACGGCGCATGCCTGCCCTAAGCACAGCACTCGAGCAAGCATAATAAGAAGTATCCCTCCCACACTGGGCATGGTCGTCCTAAGCACAACATTTGAGCAAGCAAATAAGAAGGACCCCTCCCGCACTGCACATGTCCACCTGAGCACAGCACTCAAGCAAGCATAATAAGAAGGACCCCTTCCCGCACTGTGCATGTGCGCCCTAACCACAGCACTCAAGCAAACATAATCAGGACAACCCCTGTCACACTTTTTCCCCTACACATGTTTATGCTCAACATTCAGAATACCATTCATACTAATCGCCCCATATGCTCCATGGCTCTATTCTACACCCTATGCTAAAAAAAGAACACGAGTGTCAGACATTTTTGACCCCATTGACTTCAAAAGGAGTGCTTATATAGGAATGTTACTCTCCTCCTCTTGTCCAGCCCAGAAAACAAATGTATGAAGCTTGATACAAAAATGCTTGTTGGAATGCCTGAAAAAAAACCATTTCAAAATCACCAGGCATACACTGTGTTCAGGTGTGAATGCAAGCTAAAACCTTTGCTGATACTGATTCCCAAGCATCCCTGGGAGTGTTATAGTTTGGCCCAAACGCTGTCACTGTGACTGTACAGCTTGGTCTACATGTAATCATGGAGAAAAATACAGCTGCAAGAAAAAGTATGTGAACCCTTTGGAATGATATGGATTTCTGCACAAATTGGTCATACAATGTGATCTGATAATCTACAATAGGCAATCACAGTCTGCTTAAACTAATAACACACAAAGAATGAAATGTTGCCATGTTTTTATTGAACACACCATGTAAACATTCACAGTGCAGGTGGAAAAAGTATATGAACCCCTAAACTAATGACATCTCCAAGAGCTAATTGAAGTGAGATGTCAGCCAACTGGAGTCCAATCAAAATTGGAGATTGGAGGTGTTGGTTACAGCTGCCCTGCCCTATAAAAAACACACACCAGTTCTGGGTTTGCTTTTCACAAGAAGCTATTACCTGATGTGAATGATGCCTCGCACAAAAGAGCTCTCAGAAGACCTACGATTAAGAATTGTTGACTTGCATTAAGCTGGAAAGGGTTATAAAAGTATCTCCAAAAGCCTTGCTGTTCATCAGTCCACGGTAAGCAAAATTGTCTATAAATGGAGAAAGTTCAGCACTGCTGCTACTCTCCCTAGGAGTGGCGGTCCTGTAAAGATGACTGCAAGAGCACAGCGCAGACTGCTCAATGAGGTGAAGAAGAATCCTAGAGTGTCAGCTAAAGACTTACAAATTCACTCGCAATTGCTAATATCCCTGTTAGCGAATCTACAATACGTAAAACACTAAACAAGAATGGATTTCATGGGAGGATACCACAGAGGAAGCCACTGCTGTCAAAACAAAACATTGCTGCACATTTACAGTTTACACAAGAGCACCTGGATGTTCCACAGCAGTACTGGCAAAATATTCTGTGGACAGAGGAAACCAAAGTTGAGTTGTTTGGAAGAAACACACAACACTATATGTGGCGAAAAAGAGGCACAGCACACCAACATCAAAACCTCAACCCAACTGTGAAGTATGGTGGTGGGAGCATCATGGTTTGGGGCTGCTTTGCTGCGTCAGGGCCTGGACGGATTGCTATCATCGAACAAAAAATGAATTCCCAAGTTTATCAAGACATTTTGCAGGAGAACTTAAGGCCATCTGTCTACCAGCTGAAGCTCAACAGAAGATGGGTGTTGCAACAGGACAATGACCCAAAGCATAGACGTAAATCAACAACAGAATGGCTTAAACAGAAGAAAATACGCCTTCTGAAGTGCCCCAGTCAGAGTCCTGACCTAAACCCAATTGAGATGCTGTGGCATGACCTCAAGAAAGCGATTCACACCAGACAGCCCAAGAATATTGCTGAACTGAAACAGTTCTGTAAAGAGGATTGGTCAAGAATTACTCCTGACCGTTGTGCACGTCTGATCTGCAACTACAGGAAACATTTGGTTGAAGTTATTGCTGCCAAAGAGGTTCAACCAGTTATTAAATCCAAGGGTTCACATACTTTTTCCACCTGCACTGTGAATGTTTACATGGTGTGTTCAATAAAAACATGGCAACATTTCATTCTTTGTGTGTTATTAGTTTAAGCAGACTGTGATTGTCTATTGTTGTGACTTAGATGATGATCACATCACATTTTATGACCAATTTGTGCAGAAATCCATATCATTCCAAAGGGTTCACATACTTTTTCTTGCAGCTGTAAATATAAAGGTATGTGAAGTAAAAAAAAAACACATGTAGCATGTATTACCCCCTTGCAGTAGTTGGAGTACAATATAATTGGCAATAGTACTATAGTAGATGTAGAAAAAAATAGAATATGAGTAAATGTCTAATAAATTATTACAATTGCCCACCAAATAAGTGTACAGATTTGGCATGCTTCACCCTGAGACCACTTTTTTGAAAAATAATGAAACCCAGAAATTGTTTAAGTGGTTCTTGATTGTAAGTTCTAATGAGCAGGGCCCTCTGATTCCTCCTGTATTGTCTGCACTCATGTTGTAAAGCGCTGTACAAACTGTTGGCACTATATAAATCCTGTATAATAATAATATAGACTGAAGGCTTTTTTATCCTAATGCATTCTCTGCAGCCTCTCCTTATACTTACCTGAGCCCAATCTCGATCCAACGATGTGCATGAGAGCAGCTGCTCTCTCCACTCTCTCCCTCCTCATCGGTTCAGAAACCGCAGCGGGAGCCATTGGCTCCTGCTGCTGTCAATCACAGTGAGTAAGGCAGGAGCAGGTGCAGGGCCGAGCCACACTACTCTATGTGTCAATGGACACTCACACAGTGCAGCTCAGGAGCAAGCCCGCACAAGTGTCCCATAGCAAGCGGCTTGCTATGGTCGGCACTTGTCTGGGGGAAAGAGCCAGGACTGCCAGCAGGGGACCTGAGAAGAGGAGGGCCAGGGCTGCTCTATGCAAAACTACTACACAAAGCTGGTAAGTACAGCATGTTGTGATGAGTTTACAAACACTTTAAAGCGAAGTTCCACCCAAAAGTGGAAATTCCGCTTTAAAGGAGTTGTAAAGTCAGAAGGTTTTTTTTATATTAATGCATTCTTTGCATTAAGTTAAAAAAAAAAATTCTGGGTGTAGCAGCCTCCCCAGCACCCCCTAATAGACATCACTGGACAAAGAAGGACCTCAGGTAAGTAACTATGAGTCCCTTGGTCGTCTGGGACTCCCCCTCCTGATTGGCTAGGACACAGCTGTGGCGCCATTGGCTCCTATGACTGTCAATCCATTAGCAAATCAGGGGAGAGAGAGGGGGCGGAGGAGAATGGCAGCTCCATGCCTGAATGGACACACGGAGCTGCAGCTCGGGTGCCCCATAGCATGCTGCTTGCTGTGGGGGCACCGGAGAGGAGGGAGGGGCCAGGAGCAGGAAAGAGGGACCCGAGAAGAGGAGGATCTGGGCTGCTCTGTGCAAGAGGGAGTTCATAACATATTTGTTATTTTAAAAAAAACAAGACTTTCCAATCAATTTAAGCACTCCTCACCCCCTTATATGCCACCTTTGGCATGTCATTTTTTTTTGGGGGGGAGTGGGTACCTAGTTTTGACAGATAACCGCTCCCACTCTTGCTCGGGCCGCCTAGGCGACTTGAGCAAATGTTCTCCTCCTCCCTCCCTGCAATATTCTGGGACATGTCGCAGGTCCTAGAAGATTACCCGGCCATTGAGGCGGTGCAGCGTAAGTCGCACCCGGCTGTGAAGCTGCAAGCTGTCACAGCCGGGTGCCTGTACTTGTAATGCCGGTGCCAGGGAGAGGCGAGGGAGAGAACCGAGAGTTTGAACAGCCGCATCACTGGATCATGGGACAGGTAAATGTGTGTTTACTTTTTGTAGCTGTTGACTTTTAATAAACCCAGAAATGAGTAGAACTTTGCTTTAATATATACAGTACATCATGCAGAGTATGCAGCAAGCACAGCTACCAGCAACACGTGATGCACACGAAAATGGATCTATAGCTTTTTCTTCTGCAATGCAGCAATATAACCTTCTCCATCTAGTCTCTTCTTTCCATTCTTCATTTTGGTGCTCTAATCTGGAACTAATAGTTTCTTACTTTTTCCAGAGGGCTAAGATGATAGATGGCTGATGTCCAGATGATATACGGTAACTCCTGTCATTTGTCAACGGTGTGTGATACCGGATTACACCAGCAGACAAGAAGTTGTAAGGACACTACATTCCGTTACCTGTGATTTTCCTATTAGAAAAGCGCAGGTATCGGCAATGACAGACCAGAATGCAGTGTTTGCCTGTGTTCCAGAGCTTTGTGATAATTTTCATAATATCATGCCACTCTGCATGGCCCTGCTTGTCGCTGTGCAGCAAGTGTTGCTGTGCAGTGTCATAAATGAAGTGTCACTTTGAACACTTCACATAAAGTTCAGTCAAAAAAAAAAAAAAATGTGCATTACACTGCCCCTAGTTTAGTGTGCAGGCAGCAGCGCTTTGGGCTGGGGGGCAGAGTGAATGGGCTTACTGGACCCCACCCATTTATGTAGTTCTGTCAAATGATTCAGGCCCCTTTCACACAGGCGCACCGTTCAGATCCGCCTGTCAGTTTTTTTTGGCCGATCTGAACGGTCCCCCCATGCATTCCTATGGGGCATCGGATGGCAGCGGAGACATGTCTGCTGACATCCGATCCGTCAAATCTGGACAGATGGAAACAGGGCCGGATTAAGAGCATCATGGGCTTGGTGCTGAGGATTTTGAAGGGCCTTAAGGGCCGTGCCTTGGCATGCACCCAGAGGAGGAAGGGTGCAGCCATGCATGCCTAATTCAACATGGGATGCTGTCTCTGAAGCCCATAAACACATCCATGCATCGGCAACTGTCCCTCCTTGTCCGGCCTTCGTGCTGTGTGGGGAGGTTCTGAGGGAGCTGCCTGGGGAAGCGAGCATAGAAGCCAGACTTCTGTGTTTACAAGTGACAGAAGAGCGGTAACAGTGAATATGGCCAACCCGGGGCCTATATAAAGGTAGGGGCCTGGAGCTGCAGCTCCAATAGCCCCTACGTTAATCTGGCCCTGGATGGAAACCCTATTTTCCATCCGTCCAGCAGATCGGATCGGATGAGAACGGACCGACGGTCCGTTCCCATCCGATTCCCCCATAGAGATGCATGGGGAACTGGCAGCTGTATCTCCGCACACAGCGCAGAGACACAGCTGTCATCCTCCTGCTCAGCAGGGATCGGCGGATCGATCCCCTGCTGAGAAAAACGGACTCCGTCCAACGGACAGAGTGTGTGAAAAGGACCTAATTCTGCATCTTTACTCTCAATAGCTGGTGTAATCTTTAGGTTGGGTTCACACTTATGTGAATTGGATGCGGATTTCCCCACATCCAATTGGCATGATAGGAGATTGTAACCGTCTCTAAATAGATCCGGTTCACACATCTCTGTGCCTGCTGCGGAGCACATTGCACAGGGGGTCCTGTGCGTCTTTGGCTCTATTTCAGGTCCAAATTCAGGCAAAAATTTGGGCCTGATTCGTCCCTGAAAGGGGACACACTGGACCCCTGCTGCGATCCGCATTTGGTGTGAACCCAGCCTTAGGGGCTCATTCACTCCAAATGCTTTCAGGTGTATTTTCTAAATGATACATTGTGAACAAATGCACAGTAAAATCAATGCTTTCCAATAACCCTTGTTCACACCACTGCATTTAGTTTCAGCACTTTCAAAAAAAGTCCTGCTGGACGCTTTTTTCTTTGCACCAAACACATGTAAATGTGTGTAAATGCACATAAATATGGGGATGGAGAAAAAAATGGTAACCTCTAATTTTGGGTCCTTCATCTTGGGATTGCAATGGCCAGGACCATGATTATGCCTGTAAGAAAAGACATCCGAAGCAGATGAATCTCCGCACTAATGCACACACCAAACAATGGAGAAGCCCAAAGAAGAAGCAGGAAGTGACCTCAAAGGAAATGCTAGCATACTCCTTAATGTGGAACTTCATTCTCTCAATTAACATTGACTGTTTGTAATCCTTATGCTGCTCGCATTAGTAAATGTATAGGAAAGTATATCATATTTACTTGTTTTAAACTTTTTTTACTTCCTGGTTTCCAGGCCTAGGCAAATGATGTCATACATCCCAGGAGTTTTCATGAGGGGAGGAGGGGTTTTCCCAGCTAAGCAGACCCTCTTGTCTGCATGCATGAGCTAAGGGAAGATGCATTCTAGGAAGTAAATGCTACATGAATCATCTGCCCTTGCCCAAGATGGCCACAGCTAGAAATACTAGGAGGGTGTTTTTCAAAGTGATTTCTCCCAAAAAATAAATCATGGAGACATGAATGGATGGGTGAGGTTGCTTTGATTTCTAAAAATGAATTAAATAGCGTTTTTTGTTTGTGGTGCGGAGTGAAGTTCTGCGTTAAAAAAAAAAAAAAAAAGATTTTTAATGAGGGAAAAAAAAATGCACTGGAATGCTAAATATAGGCATTGTAGGGTGAACTAGCCCTTAAGGGTCAGTCCATGAAAAACTGACCTTTCTGTTTTTGGTAGAAGCCTGCCAGGGTTTTGTGTATCTTAGGCTCCAATCACACCTGAGCATATCGTTTTAATGCATTTTTTTGGGCATTTTTTAGGCATTTTTTCTGGTGTTTTTCAGGTGTTAGCCGTTTTTTCAGGCGTTTTTTGCAGGTGTTTGGAGACAGGCATTGACATAACAAAAATGCTTTTAGGGCTCTTTCACACTGTCCGTCCGTCAGACAGACTCCGTTTATCTCAGCGGGGGATTAATCCCCCGCTGAGCAGGAGGATGACAGTTGTTCTCCGTGCTTTGTGCGGAGACACAGCTGTCAGGTCATCTCTATGGGGGAATCGGATGGGAACGGACCATCCGATCCGCTGGACAGATGAAAAATAGGGTTTCCATCCATCCAGATTTGACGGATCGGATGCCAGCAGACATGTCTCTGCTGACATCCGATGCCCCATAGAGATGCATGGGGGGACCGTTCAGATCCGCCAAAAAAACTGACAGGCGGATTTGAATGGTCCACCTGTGTGAAAGGGGCCTTAATCATGTACTTTTTTGAGCTTCAGGTGATTTAACGCTCATATGTGAACAGGGGCCATTGAAATGAATGGGATTTTGCTTGTTTGGCGTTTTGAGACTTCAGAGATGAGCTTTTAACAAACTGAAAAACTCTCAGGTGTGGACAGGGCCTTAGGGATTTTGTATCTGCCTTCAGTGGCCTTTGTGAGGGGTTCTTACTCTCCTTGTTGGATTATACATTTTACATTATAAATATTGCAAAAGGAGGAGCTAGTTTGGCCGAAACAACCAAAAGTCCTAGGAAGACCGGAAAAGGGTCACCATTTATGAAATGGAGATCTTGGAGCATTTACATGCCTATTATAACTTTTGGGGGAAAAAGATAATAAACGCACACATATTGTAAAGAGGAAAACAATGCAATGTGCATTTATTCATTTGTTGCATTGGGGCCTGCAAAGCTGCTTGTTTGTAGGAGCTTGCAGGCCTTGAAGATCCCCGTATGACGTAAAACTAATAAAAAATTAAAAAAAAAAAGCATTGCAAGCGTGTGTCCATGGGTGCAATAGATAGACTCCCGTAGACTATTCCCCCTGCTCCAAATTTGTATGGAAGTGTGGACATTCAGTTATGGAGCTGAAGGAGTTAATCAGTGGAATACAGGTGTAGTGATGTCATCACACTTGAGAACTATGAGTCGCTCTGCTGAGTGGAAGATGGGACTTGTAGTCTTGTATTCACAGATCCATTCTAAATTAAAAATAAATACAAGCTTCCCAGACGAAGGCAGGGGTAGTTAGAGGTTGGGGAGGGAGGGCTGTGGAAATTGCACCTTAAATATGGGTGTAACATAAAACATGGTCAGAAAAGAGAAATTGGCCTTTAAGGCATATACGAAAACAGGCTGACAATCCTTACCAATCTCCACATTTAATTAAAGGATAAGTTCACCTTTTGGAGCATGTTACATATTATACCCATATTTAGGGTGTAACTTGTAACCTGCTCCCCCCCAATGACAGCAGATGGGAGATCCTCTCCCCACACCTGCTGTCACTTTAAAAAAAAAAAAAACACAGGAATTTGTGAATGAATGAACTACAAGTCCCGTCTTTCCACCCCAGCAGATGGCTTGTAGTTCTCAGAGATCTGTGAGGGCACTGATGAGCGCTCTTGTAGTTAATTGAGCGCTTTAGTAGCAGCTACAGGGATGACCGAGTTAACAGTGTTTTCAGCCAGTGATTCTGAAGCTGGTGAAAGTTATCTGAGTGGCTTAAAAGATGCTGGATTACTTCAACAGGTGGGTCCGCCCCCCCTACCACCGCCTTTACTTGGCTCTACCGCGCAATTGCATCTGGCTACCGGCACACAGTGAGAGGAACTTATGTTGTTCCCCCCCCCCCCAAACCCCCCCACTGTGTGATGTCAGAAACTGGAAGCAATGAGGACTGTGTCTGATCAGCTGCATTGGAGGGCAGAGAAGAGATCTAGACCCCAGATCTCTCCATAAAAGGGACCTGTCATGGCCCATGCTGTCACAAGGAATGTTCATTCCTTGTGACAGCAGTAAAGTTGATGGAAAAAAAAATAATTAAAGAGATCGTCTAAAAAATGTTTATTCAAATAAAATAAATAATAAAAAAAAAAAAAACAAACGTGCCCCCGTCTGCTCTTTTTGTGCACAAATGTGAACATGTGCACCAGTCCCGCACACCCGTGTAAACGGCGATCGCACCACACATGTGAGGTATCGCCGCAAGCGTCAGAGCAAGAGCAATAATTCTAGCACCAGACCTCCTATGTAATCCTAAACTGGAACCCGGTAAAAGCTTTAAAAGTGTTGCTTATGGGGATTTTTAGGTACCGAAGTTTGGCGCCGTTGCATGGGCGGGACTCAATTTTAAAGAGTGACATGTTTGGTATCTATTTACTTGGCGTAGCATTATTTTTTATATTTTACCTAGAAATGAGGTATTGTGTTTTTGGGCATTAAAATGTATTAAAGTGTATTTTTCCAAAAAAAATTGCGTTTGATGAAGCTACTGCGCAAATATCGTGTGACATAAAAATATGCAACATCCACCTTTTTTTTTTTCTTGGGTCTCTGCTTAAAAGAATATGTAATACCTGGGGGTTATAAGTAATTTTTTACATGTAGGAGAGGAATGCCAGAATTGGCCCAGACTGGAAGTCGTTAAATTAGGCACATAAGACTTTTCTGTTTAAAAGAATAGTTTTACTTGCTTTATTTTTCCTTACAACACGGTTTCTCAGAACCTGGTCGGCTTTTGTTGATTGTGCCATAACAAGTACTCTGTGCTTTCAGCCATAGACAAGGGCAGTATGGTGTTAAAAGACAGGGAAGGGTAGTCTACCTCTCTGGAATCTTTCCAAGCCTAGTGAGATCGCAGGATAACAGATATTGATCAGATTTTTTTATAATGTTTTATCTCAGCCATAAACATTGATCGAGACCTACTGCAGAACTTTCATGCGGAGCCGACTGCATTTATGCCTTCCCCAAAGTCACCCTACCAATGGCGATGATTAACGGAGGAGAAGTGGGTCTTTTTATGTATGTTTGTTTTTAGTAATGGATGCAATGCAAAATGGCTGAAGGCTCTTGCTTGTAAGAATGACTTTGTCTTTTTTTTACCCTTTGAATTTAGAATTGGGATGTGAGAGCAAGAAACAATAGACTGCATTTTTCTTTTCCCTATAAAAAAAAAAAATGAATGTAACTGAAAAACCCCTTTATTAGTTGAGGAACATTCATTTTTTTGTGGTGACTGTGTTTTTGGATTCAGCACTGGAAATCCTATAGCTGAAAATGTCTAATATAGGTGTCAGTACTGGGACAGGGTCATCTAGCACCCAGGGCAAAGGTACTGAATTGTGCCCCCCTCCGCCACTGTTAATTTACGCCGTAGAATGGATGTACCATCCATTTTTTTCCCCTTTGCTACTGCCCCTCCTGCCCACCCCTCATCCTGACTCTGTTGGGAGTGCTCAATGTACTGTCAGTTTGTTCAGAGGCAATTAAAACAAGATGTGGGTTAACGACTTGCTGACCTCTCAACGCATATATATATAATATATATACATATATATATATATATATATACACACACACACACTGCGGCAGGCTGGCTCGGCTGCGCGAATGGACGTACGGGTACGTCGGTTCACGGGAGTGGTGCTGGGGGGCGAGCGCATGCTGCCGGCGGCACGCTCCCGCTCCCACTAGGCAGCGGAGATGCCGATCCAGAGGACCGGCGGACGCAATTGCCGCTGTGCGCCCGTGATCGCTCCTTGCTGAGAGAGGGAAGAACGGTCGGCTGTTGTAAACACAGCTGAACGTTGTTCTCTCTGGAATGATCACAGAGCCCCTGTGATCCTTCTATATAGGAACACAGGTATCTATGGTCATTTTACAAGTCCCTACCCCCCACAGTTAGAAAACACTCCCCTATTCTCACAGTTAACCCTTTGATCACCCCTAGGTTAACCCCTTCCCTGCCAGTGTCATTATTACAGTAACAGTGCATATTTTTAGCACTGATTACTGTAGTAATGTCACTGGTCCCCCCAAAAAGTGTCAAAAATGTCAGTTGGGGGTCTGATCTGTCCGCCGCAATATTGCAGTCCTGCTAAAAACCGCAGATCGCCGCCATTACTAGTAAAAATAAAATAAAAATGACATAAATCTTTCCCCTAGTTTATAGACGCGATAACTTTTGTGCAAACCAATCAAAATACGCTTATTGGGATTTTTTTTTTTACCAAAAATATGTAGCAGAATACAAATTGACCTAAAAGGGTGAAACATTTTTTTTTTTTTTTTTGAGAATGTTTTATATAGCAGAATGTGAAAAATATTGTGTTTTTTTTTTTTTTTTCAGAATTGTCGCTCCATTTTGTTTATAGCGCAAAAAATACAAATCGCAGAGGTGATCAAATACCAGTAAAAGAAAGCTCTATTTGTGGGACAAAAAATACATTAATTTTATTTTGGTATAGTGTCTCGCGTCCACGCAATTTTCCATTAAAGTAACGCAGTGCCGAATCGCAAAAAATGCCCTGGTCATTGAGGGGGCAAATCCTTCCAATCCAGAACTGGTTAAAAATCTTTGGATTAAAAAACACAAGTATGCTTATCCCTGACTGTCCTTTTAAGGCAAAATTCCTCCTTTAGGAAGTGTGTAGCAAGGCATTCGCTTGCTGTAGCAGGAATAATAAAGTGCAACTTTACTGTAGATAGAAATGTATAATGTGTGAGCAAGGCAAGCTGTTTGATATGTCTGTTCTGCAATAAACGCTTCTTTTGCAATGGAGGATTCTTACCTGTCTGTTCACAGTCTACTTTCCCATGCTCAGGCACAGCTCGAGGTAGAATTTTGGAATCTGATGGGATGAATGAACTCCTGTGCATGTGCCCTGAAATTGCCAAAGAGTCTGAATCTGAAAGAAAACTGGGCAAAGATGTTAACGCCAGTGAGGGGGTTTGCGGATATTGTATTGCTAGAGTGGAAGCACATAAAGCTCTGCTTTAACCACTTCAGCCCTGGAAGGTTTTACCCCCTTAACGACCATTTTTCTGATACGGCACTGCGTTGCTGTAATTGACAATTGCGCGGTCGTGCGACGCTGTACCCAAAAAAAAAAAAAATAATGTCCTTTTTTTCCCCCACAAACAGAGCTTTCTTTTGGTGGTATCTGATCACCTCTGCTGTTTTTATTTTTTGCGCTATAAACAAAAATAGACCGACAATTTTGAGGAAAAAACAAAAAACAATATTTTTTACTTTCTGCTATATAACATTCCCAATAAAAAAAATCTAAAGAATCAAAATTCTTTATCAGTTTAGGCCAATTGGTATTCTGCTACATATTTTTGGTAAAACGAAATCCCAAAAAGTGAATATTAATTGATTTGCGCAAAAGTTATAGCGTTTACAGACTTTGGGTAGATTTATGGACTTCACTTTTTTGTGTGAGAGTGGCGGTTCTGGGGCGCCGTCATATGATTTCCTCCCAGAACGAGAGCCACACCGCTCCGCCGTCCACCAGAATATCATAGTCCCAATATAGTTCCGCGGACTGGCTCCCGCTGTGTCTAATCACAGCGGGAGCGCGGCTCCGGCGGGGCGCGCGCGACATCTACAGCCTTAAAGCGAAGTCACGTACATATACATGATTTTGCACTTAAGGGCCGCCCTACTGCAGTATGTTGTTATATATATATATATATATATATATATATATATAGAATTTATTTATTTATTTATACCGTGCTTGTACTCCCATGGTAAGACTTCTGCTTACATGCCCCTACCCCCCTTCAGCCTGTGTGAAGGGCAACCAAACTGATAAGAGGCATGGAGGAGCTCAGCTATGAGGAAAGATTAGAGGAACTGAATTTATTCTCTCTTGAGAAGAGGAGATTAAGGGGGGATATGATCAACATGTATAAATACATAAGGGGTCCATATAGTGAACTTGGTGTTGAGTTGTTCACTTTAAGATTATCCCTAGGGGGGCTAGAGCAGCCTTTTTCAACCAGGATATCCTGAAGTTTCTTCATGGGTGCCATGGAAAAATGCCTTAAAATTGCCCCAAAACTGTACACAAGCTGGTAGGTGGATGAAACCTGCCTTTTAGTTACACAAAACTAAAGGGTTTCATTGGACACCATTACAACCTTCTAGCTGCCATCCTAACGGCCAATGACGTCATCGGTTGATAAGGAGGATGCCAGTTGCCTTCATATCATCCTTGTTTGACCCTACCTTGCTCCTCTCCATCAGCTTTGGGATCTCATTAGCTAAGTGATGGAGGAAAAACTGAGGGAGAAGAGAAAAATTGGAATACTAGTCAGTACCAGTTTACAAAAGTTTTTTTGCTTTGGAAGAATAAATCCACTCTAACGTTGGGTGTTCCACATGTATTGATGTTGCTGCATTATGTAAAACTATTAGAATAGTTTTTACATTTTGAAATGGGGCACCTCAGAACTGTCCATAATTTTGGAGGGTGCCTCGAGATTTCCATAAGTTTAAAGGGTGCCCTGCATGAAAAAAAGGTTAAGAAATGCTGGGCTAGAGGACTAGGGAGCACTCTTTAGGTCTAGAGAAAAATAGATTTAATCTCCAAGTAAGGAAAGGTTTCTTCACAGTAAGAGCTGTGAAAATGTGGAATAGACTCCCACCAGAGGTGGTTCTGGCCAGCTCAGTAGATTGCTTTAAAAAAGGCCTGGATTCTTCCCTAGGTGTACATAATTTTAAGGCCTGAATTCTTTTCTAGATGTACATAATATAAGTGGGTACTAACACTCAGGCCTCAGGTACACTGGACGTGTGAAAACCTCTTCTGAACCCTGGAATTTGACAGCTACTAAACAAAGTGAGAAAACGCCCCGTTTACCATTTTTACATGCCACGTTTACTGGCATTCATGAGCGTTTTCGTTTGGAAGCGTTTTTGCAGATAACAGATTGTACTCCTCCCAATGCAGGAAAAAACTTTCTCTTATGTTTCCCTGTGTGCTGGAACTGGAGAGAGTCCAGAGAAGGGCGACAAAAATAATTAGGGGAATGAAGGGCATCGGCTATGAGGAAAGACTACAAGCACTGAACGTATTCTCTCTGGAGAAGAGACGATTGAGGGGGGATATGATATCAATGTACAAATACTGTACTGGCGACCCTAGCATAAGGAACAAACTATTCAGAGAAAGGAGATACAATAAGACTCGTGGCCACTCACTAAAACTAGAGGAAAGGCGGTTTAACCTTAAAATACTTAAGGGGTTCTTCACTGTCAGAGCAGTAAGGATGTGGAATTCTCTTCCACAAGCAGTCGTATCAGCAGGGAGCATCGATAGTTTTTAAAAAACTATTAGATGGGCACCTTAAAGACCACAACATACAGGGGTATACAATGTACGGTTAACAACAAACACATCATGGGTTGAACTGGATGGACTGATGTCTTTTTTCAACCTCACAAACTATGTAACTGTTAGAAACGCCTATAAACGTTTTACCGCGTTTAAATGTGTTTGCGCGCTGTTGGAAGCATTTGGCGTTTCAAATGCCTATAAACTTCCACCCTGAATGCCTTTTTTTCTCTTTAAAAAAATGCCTCTAAATGAAACTGCCTCTAAACGACTATAAAAAAAAACTCTGTGAAAATGGACAGATAAGATAACATAGAGGAGAGTTTGGGGGCTGCTGAAAAAAACGTCCGGTATGGGAACTGTGGCATCTTCAGGAGGACCTACCCTGAAACCCCAACCCCCCCCCGTTCTCCCTCATCCTCATGGGCGCAATATAGTGATGGCACCCACCTCCCTTCCCCTATTCTCTTTTTCCACCTAACCCTTTTTTTATGTTCCCTTTTAAATCTTGATGTGATTGCTAATTTACATAACCACTGAGATGGCTGCTTTAACTGTCTTCACCGCCCTTTTGAACGCTATGTATCTAATTTGAGTTTTGTACCCATATCTTTAAATTTCTTTTTACTCTCTGTTTTTTTGGAAAAACAAAAAAGCCTAATAAAAATTATTTGGGAAAAAAAAAAGAAAGAAAAAAACGCCCAACTGCTCCTAAATGTCCGTTTATCGGCAGCAGTGTACATGAGGCCTTACAGGTAAAGTTGATCCAGGGAATATCCGATTGCCTGTTTGGGGGATCAGGAAGGAACTTCCCTTGCTGGAAAAGATGGATCATGCTTTATTGGGTTTTCTTTTTTTTTTTTGCTTTTTCCTGGATCAACTGTGGGTAAAGAATACTGTATATGGAGTTTTTCTATTTGTGTGTGTGTGTTTTTTATGTGTTGGTTGAACTGGATTGGCTTTTGTCTTTTTTCAACCAGGTAACTCTGTGGCAACCATTGCTCCCGCCATAGATAGAGTGGAGAAATGGTGGGTGGTAGGAAGTGTGTTATTCTCAGGATTACTGGGTTAAAAAATCCTAGAGAGAGAAAACAAATACAGCCGCCACATCAGGGGATTGAAAGGAGAGAAGCAGCAGTATAATACATTTTTTTGTTTTTGTGGTTTAGATGCAATATATATATATATTTTTTTTTTATAACCAAATTTTTATTGAATTTTTGCAAGAAGGTTAGATACAAACGTTGTATTAGCATAATAAAGAATAGAACAATTATCACATTGGTCACAGCTATAAAACAAGAAACATGAACATAACAACAGGTCGAGTCAAGGCAATTCAGGTGAACCTTGCCGGTGACATATGAGTGTGTTGAGCTTCCACCCTATGAGGGCCAAACATTAAGGTACACCGGGCGCTGACTACCCCACATGGGAACCAACTGTAGTCAGGACCGGGTACAACATGGGGAGTATTATAGGTTGGGGTCATCAATGATTAACTAGTGGTAGGTCAATACGCGGGGGAGCAACGGGAGAAGGAAACGTGTACCGGCAAGGTTCCACAAGGGAAAAAAAACAAGAGGAAAAGAGGAAGATGTTCTGATAAGTAGGTGGACCTCTGATGCAAAAAAGTGTGGGAGTGTCCCCAGTCCGTGGGGGTGCATTGAATTCCCCAAGCAGAATAAATTTGGGATGATGTAGGTTATCTGGGGGGCGTATTACAGGAGACAGTTACATTGAGACCGGTGGAAGTTCATAGGTTAGCACTCCTATGATCAGATAGCCAGGGTGCCCAGTGTTCGTAGAAGGAGGTGGTGGTCATGTTGGCTTTAGCGAAGGCAAATTCCATTCGGAGATGATTGTTTAGCAATAGAATGATGTCCACTAGTGTGGGGGGTTTTGGTGATTTCCAGGCTTTCGCCAATGCTAGGCGAGCTGCTATGAGGACATGGGTAGCCAGGACTCTGATGGGAGAGGGCCATGTTGGAATTGAATATATTTTTTATCCTTAAAAATAATTTGGTCCCCACAAAAATGTTTTTCTTTTGTAGAATAAAAGAACCTGCAAAGACTGATTTGTTGCAACGATAAAAGCTTGTTTTTCTCTACTGGTTTACTCTTTAACCTTCGGACACGATCGAGCTTTGGTTGCTAAAGTATGATGTTATGCGTCACAAACAGTTAAGGGGCCGTAGTGATGTAGAAGAATAATTGACTTAGAGGTTCACGTTCATAATTCCATCCTTCTGGCGCATTTTTTGTTTGCATAAATAAGCTTAACATGCCAGCAGGGCATCAATATTCATATTCTAGCAATTAGCCTAAAAAATATACTGCACTGCAGTATCTAAGGCAAGGAAAAGCATCCTGTTATGTTATTGACCCCCCTTGCTAAAGGGCTTGTGTTTCTATGCCTAACATGAGTCTGAGATCTCCATCTGACACTAATTTGGAATAAACGTTATTGTGCAATCCTAAACTAAACCTCTTTTTTTTTTTAACACTTTAGCGGCCAAAAAGAGCGTGTGGCTTGAGAAAGAGGAGAAGGCAAAACAGCTGAGAGAGAAGCAAATACAGGACAGAAAGAAGAGACTGGAAGAACAAAGGCTGAAGGCTGAAAGGAAAAGGGTGCTCCTGGAGGAACGGCAAAGGTTAAAGCACGAGAAGAACAAGGTAATGGTGGTCAATAATTGTGTTCATTTCATTCTCTTACTTCTTCGTTATTGGTCTACATACAACAGCATCCATGGTAGCTATTGCCTTAAATTGTATTATCTTTTTTTTTTTTTGTTTTTTTTTGTGATCATTTTTATTCGTTTTTAAGCATTACTTTTATAATATCAACAATCGCACAAGCCTATCTCTGTTATAATTAAATGTCAATATAATTTTATATATATATATATATATATATATATATATATATATATATATAATAAATATCTCTCTCTCTATATATATATATATATATATATATATATATGTATGTATGTGTGTATGTGTATGTATATGTATGTATATATATATATATATATATATATAGAGAGAGAGATATTTATTATATATATATATATAGATATTTATAATAAATATCTATATATATATCTATATATATATATATATATATATATATATAATATATATATATTTATTTATATAATCTATTATCTTTAGTCTGAAACATCCCCAATGTTCAGTGCTTTGGCCTGTTTGAGCAGCCATATGTAATGCTCTCTTCAATAGTGTGACTACAGAAGAGGCGTCATACCAGCCAACACTGAAAAATAACTTTTTGGTGCTAATTTGAATAGCACACTCAAAAGCATTTATCACGTCAGTGTCTTCAGAAGCAAAACCTGGAATTTATTCATAGCCTCCCGAAAGTCCCATTAAATGGAGTAATGAAGTGGAGATTGGCTGTCATATTCTCATGTTCTATTAGGAAGCAGTAAAAACGGCAGTGGTAGAGGGAACAGTGTTGGTCCTTTTACAGATTTCGGGACTGAAAAAAAAAACTGATTTAAATGCCATATCAATGCGTTTATTACCAAGCTGAATTTTATCTTGTATTAAGTTTTGACTGTAAAATATCATTAGGTTTGTTTACTGAATACATTAATACAATTAATTTTGATATGCAAAATTTATTAATTCCTAGGAAAAATATGAGGCAGCAGTCAGCCGTACCACTAAGAAGACTTGGGCAGAGATTCGTCAGCAGCGATGGTCTTGGGCAGGAGCACTCAATCAGAACTCTCCTAAAGGAGGTATGACTAGTGGATCCCTTTAATTGACTTAAAGTATAACTAAAGGCAAAACTTTTTTTTTTATTGTTTTGGATAGAGTGGAGAGGGATTAGAACACCTGTCAGTTTTTATTGCTGCCTGTGCCCTTGTTATGGATATTCACCCTCTTTTTTTTTTTTTTTTCTCCTGTTTACCATTATCATTGAAAGTGAAAGTAAATGGGGACACTAGTTCTGGTGACCTGGGGGTCCCCAAGGAATTATTTTAACCATTTGCCTACTGGGCACTCTAACCCCCTTCCTGCCAAGGCCAATTTTCAGCTTTCAGCTTTTTACACAAATAGAGTTTACTTTTAGTGTTTTTTATTAATCCCCAATGAGTTTTTTTTTTTTTGTTTTTTTTTGCTTATAAAATTTTGAAAACGGGTATTTTTTCTCCTTCACTAATGTGCGCTAATGAGGCTGCACTGATGGGCACTGATAGGCTGCACTGATAGGTGGCACTGATGGGCACTGATAGGTGACACTGATGAGGAGGCACTGATGAGGTTGCACTGGTGGACACTGTTGGAACTGCATTGATAATCGGGACACTGTTAACCCATGCCCTGATTATCAGTGCACATGTCCCTAACACAAGCCGGTTATCTGCGCTCTCCTATGTAGTTAGCGTGAGGAGAGAAAAGCTGATTACCAGCTTGTGTTTACATCCTGTGATTAGCTGTCATTGGCTGACAGCTGATTGCCTGTTAAAGGGCTGCTGTGATTTGCCCTTTACCCTGATCTGTGATTAGCTGAGTCTGAAGGACTCGGTGATCACAGCACAATCTTGGAGGGGGCACGCGGACAGTACGATCACGGGAGTACGTCCATGTATACCGCCTAGCTTTGGAAGCCTGCGCTATAGCCGTCTTTCGGCTATAGCGTGCGTGGCAAGCGGTTAATTTGCAGGGATTTCCTCTCACTTCCTGTTTGGCTATGGGACAGGAAGTGAAGGAAAATCTCTGCAAAGGGACACGGATGGCGAGCAAAAATCTGACAGGGGTTATAACCCTCCCTTACTCTATCCAAAATGAAAAAAAAAAAAAGTTTTGCCCATAGTTCTACTTTAATATAAGGGCTGTAGTTCATTAATTGCCTTCTTTCTTTTTGGTGACCTTTTGAATAAACCTACAGTGGCAGCAAGTACTGACAAACTTGTTGTAGTTTCATGGCTCTTCCAGCTGGTTCTTTGCTGTAAGAGTAGTGGACATTAAGAAATGGGAATACAGTATTACTAAAGTTTTAGATTTGTAAGCAGCACTTCGTTAAAATTGATGAATCTGCTTGGAATAGCCTGTGCTCCCATTTGAGTGGGGTTCTGATGATAAACATTAGGTTAAATCGACATTCTTCATTTTTATTAAAAGAACAAAAAAGCAATACAAAAAACAACACAGTTCTCTGTCACATTTTGTTTACACTTGGGCCTGTATATATGTGTTTTACACTATTAATGAATTTTGATGAAAAGAGTACATTGAGCTGTGTAAATTCTGGCTGGTTTCTACTGTGTCTCTTTACTTCAGGCCCAAACAGATGCTCCATATCTGCAGTGAATCTTCCCAGACATGTTGACTCTATAATCAACAAGCGACTATCTAAATCCTCTGCCACATTGTGGAACTCTCCAAATAGAAGTAAGAGCTTTGTAGTCTTCTGATGGAATTTCCTCTCCAGTACTTGGGTACTGATGCCAGTTTAGTCTCATTTAGGTGACTTTAAAGCTGAACTCCAGGCAAACATCTAAATACGCATATGGACTACATATAAGAATGCTGTTCATCCTACCAGACTATTGGTATTTCTGCCCATCCAGTTCTAAGAATTGTATAGCCCTGCCACACAGCACAGTCAGGTGGATGGTACTACTTACTCTTGTATATTTGTTGGCTGTAGAAGAGATACAGTGACGTTACACCTCTTCCCACTGCCTGCTGACCATACAGTGAAAGAGCAGCAGAAGACTGAGGTCATCCCACTGGTTACACTCCTTACTCCTCCAATCAACATGCTCCTTGTCCGTGCTTTTGCATGCAGCACACCTGATAGGCTCTTATTCATTACCCCGTAGTGTGAATCCTGTTGTACAGGGGATTATAAGAGGCAGCCAAGATATCAATACAATACTTATACAAGTTTAATTTAAAATAAAAGTAATTTGTGAATGAATAAAGAGCTTTGATAAATTTTATTCCTGGAGTTCAGCTTTAAAGGTGTACACAATACATGAGATGATTGATTACGGGCATATCGTAGTCAATAGTAATGCATGAATATTGGCATACAATCTCTGGGTGACCAAATATATGTGTGAAGAGGGGGGGGGGGATTATTCATCCAGGCTTGATTTAACTGACAGTGGCATTGTTCCTCTAAAATAAGGCTTTTGTCAGGTATCTGCTTCTCTAATTGGTTGTACAGTTTGTCACAATCTCTTTTAAGAACAGCCTGATCTTCTAACTGATATTTTTTCTTTATGGGTACCCTAAAGTGTCACTAAATTCACATTAAAAAGCCATCAATAAATTGTGTATTACGTGCTGTTCATACTCATACAGTCACTATGAGATTTGTTTTCTCTATTCTGCAAAAAACCTGGTTGATCCTGCTGCTCTCTATCTCCACTTTCTGTCCATGTCCCTAATTCAGCTAGGAATTTTGCAAAGCAGTGTTGGCAACTCTGCACATGCTCAGTTTTCAGTGAGTTCCTATGCTGAGAATTTCCTCCCCATCACATCTGAGCAGCCCATGTGACTATAAAATCACACATGTGGCTGTATACATAGTGGTAAATAACCACTCTCTCCTCCATACTCCCTAACCAGCTAAATACAATGGAGGTGGGATATTACATGTAGAATGATGGTGCCTTCACCTCCCTCTTATTCTAAGACACAGGTTGTGGGGGCATGAAACAGCCTGTGATTGGCAGAAATCCACCCACACCATATTAAAGTTTTGATTTCAAATATATATTTGTGTGACAATTTCAAACCGTTTATTGCTATTATTTATTTATTTTTACTCTGCTTTCCAAAGGCTGCATTTTTATTTTGAACCAGCAGCAGAGGACTAGAAGCTCCTCCTGCTTATGTTTCCCTGCTGACAGGCTGGGAAAGAGCTGGGTCATGTGACAGCTGTAAATCGGTTAGAAAAAAGGTACTTAGATTTTTCTTTATTATTAAAATGATTACAATGCCATAATCCAGATACAGAAATAGAAGGCAATGTCAATTACACAGTGTGTGTTTAGTATCACTTTAAAGGAAATATGTTTTTACTATATTTTCTTGAATTCTTGATATTCAGTGTTCACAAAGAAAAGGAAAAATAGAATTGGATAAAAAATAATTACACATGATTATTTCATATTTAACAGTTTCAGCTAATAGATAAAACTCTTAGTGCAAAAATGTACCCTCACAGCTGCTGTGCCCAAAATAGACCTGAATTATCATAGGATGGGCACATTCCACTCCTGCAGACAAAGACCTCAACGTCCTAAATAGTTTAACTGCCACAAAGCAAGAAGGTAGTGCCGTGCTTTCTTTTTAGAAAGCCCAGCATGCTCTTTAAACAGGATGTTATGGATACAATATAATAAAACATTATACAAATATTAAGAAAATCTAAAAAGCATCAGTTTATAAACCTGATGCTTTTATAACAAAAAATAAAATGTAGTTGGCCAACCGTTTTGAAAATTCTAACACAGAAGAGTGCCGGCAGAAGAAAACACCAAGTGGTCCATCCATTCTGCCCCATTTGTTTTATTTATTTTTTTAAAGTATATATGTTTTTGTTTTCACTTCTGTATTTTTTTTTATTTTGTTTAACCCCTTGGCACGGACAGTACGCAAATATGCGACCCCTCGGTGGGTAGGACTTGGCACCGAGCGGCCGCATATTTGGATAGCAATTTGCAGACACAGCTGTGCCGAGAGCGCATTCCCTGCACAGGTATCGTATGTAACGGAAAGGTCCATATCACTACTTGCATTTGGGAGCTTTCCGATCATGTGATTGCCGTGACAGCCAATTACGGTGGCTACATGATCGTAAACCTCACCCTGCCTTCTGGCATCTGAAGCCTCTTAAAGGGCCTGAAGGTGCCGATGCAAAGGGGTTAACTTTTTTTGTCTGAGTATAGATCTACAGTGCATTCAGAAAGTATTCACAGCGCTTCACTTTTTCCACACTTTATGTTGCAGCTTATTACATAATAGATTCAATTTATTATTTTCCTCAAAATTCTACAAACAATACCCCATAATATCAATGTGAAAGAAGTTTGTTTGAAGTCTTATTCATAATATATTAAAAATAAAAAAGGAAAAAAATCCCATGTACATAAGTATTCACAAAACAATAAGGTGATAACACCCTTCTCCTGCGCTTAGAATCCAAGCTCCCTGACCACACACCACGGGACTTACAGCTGGCGTCTTGGATAGCTAGGTCTTGCAGCCCAAAGAGGACTGGGGTAGTCCAATGGTACTACAGTCAAAAAAGAAACAAAGAAAAGGGCGCATCGACCTAGCGCATTATCCTCAATAATAGGCTTTATTTATGCAACATGTAAAATGGCTACTCACAAACACAGGTGGCTCTGAGGAAGAGGCTGAGCCTCGAAACGCGTCAGCCGTCATCTCATTGGATTATGGACTTTCATATGGAGTATTCCTGACACTGGAGCTACTGAGCCTGTTATGATCATTTTTACACCTGTGTTTGTGAGTAGCCATTTTACATGTTGCATAAAAAAAGCCTATTATTGAGGATAATGCGCTAGGTCGATGCGCCCTTTTCTTTGTTTCTTTTTTTACATAAGTATTCACAGCCTTTGCTCAATATTTTGTGAAAGCACCTTTGGCACCAATTACAGCCTCAAGTCTTTTTTAATAAGGTTCTACAAGCTTGGCACACCTAATTTTGGGCAGTTTCTCCCGCTCTTCTTTGCAGGACCTCTCCAGCTCTATCACGTTGCATAGGGAGCGTCGCTGCACAGCCATTATCAGATTTCTGCAGAGATGTTCTCATGGGTTCAAGTCTGGGCTCTGGCTGGGCCACTCAAGGACATTCACAGAGTTGTCCTATAGCCACTCCTTGGTTATACTGTGTGCTTAGGGTCGTTGTTCTGTTGGAAGATGGATCTTCGCCCTCAGTCTGAGATCCAGAGGGCTTTGGAGCAGAGATGTCTCTGTACATTGCTGAATTCATCTTTCCCTCAATCCTGACTAGTCTCCCAGTCCTTGCTGATGAAAAACAACCCCACAGCATGATGCTGCCACCACTATGCTTCACTGTAGGGATGGTATTGGCCAGGTGATGAGTGGTGCCTGGTTTCCTCCAGATATAATGCTTGCCATTCAGGCCAAAGAGTTCAAGCTTTGTTTCATCAGACTAGAGAATTTTTTTCTCATGGTCTGAGAGTCCTTCAGGTGCCTTTTAACAAACTGCAGATTGACTGTCATGTGCCTTTTACTAAGTGGCTTCCTTCTGGCCACTCTACCATACAGGCCTGGGTGGTGGAGTGCTGCCGAGATGGCTGTTCTTCCGGAAGATTCTCCTCTCTCCATAGAGAAACACTGGAGCTCTGTCAGAGTGACCATTGGGTTCTTGGTCACCTCCCTAACTAAGGCTCTTCTCCCCAGATCGCTCAGTTTGGCCAGGCGGCCCCCACTCTAGGAGGAGTCCAGGTGGTTCCAAACTTCTTCCATTTACGGATGATGGAGGCCACTGTGCTCATTGGGACCTTCAATGCTGCAGAAATGTTTCTGTACCCTTCCCGAGATCTGTGCCTCGATACAATCCTGTCTCGGAGGCCTACAGACAATTCCTTGGGCTTCATGGCTTGGTTTGTGCTCTGACATGCACGGTTTACTGTCGTGGGACCTTATATAGACAGGTGTGTGCCTTTCCAAATCATGCCCAATAAACTGAATTTACCACAGGTGGACTCCAATCAAGTTGTAGAAACATCTCAAGGTTGATCAGTGGAGACAGGATGCACCTGAGCTCAATTTTGAGTATCATGGCAAAGGCTTGAATACTTATGTACTTATTGAATACTTGAATACTTATGTACATGTGATTTTTTTTTTTAAAAAATTTGCTTTATGTCTTTATGGGATGTTGTTTGTAATATTTTTGCTAAATGTCTTTATGGGATATTGTTTGTAATATTTTGAGGAAAATAATGAATTCAATCCATTTTGGAATAATGCTGAAACAACACAATGTGGAAAAAGTGGAGTGCTGTGAATACTTCTGGATGAACTGTATGTTTGTCCCATGCTCTTTTTGTTTTGGTTATCTCCAAGTCTGTCATATACTGTACAGTTTAGCTGTTGGTTTCAGCAATTAAGGTATTCATAGCAATAGCTGCATAGTGTGACTTTCACTTTGACCCACTATAGAGTGAGATGATGGGATCTTCCAGCATAGTAAAACATCTTCTGAGACAGATCCTCTGACCGTATCTGTGATATGAACAGCAAAGTTCATTTCACACCCTGAATTTAATTATCACAAGTCGGGAAGAGCCGTCACAGCAATTCTAGGTGCATTGTGTTCTACTATTTTTTTTTTTTTTTTTTTTTTTTTTGTATACAAGTGTCAATATAAGTTGGGAATGTAAACTTATGGGATTGCAGTCTCTGTACAAGCCTGTCTATTTATATGGTTTAAATAGAGCTGCTGTGTCTAGGGAGATCGGGATGAGTTTCAGTTTCTTAGGAATGTAGCTCGTTACCAGCTATGGCCTCCCAAATATTTCCAGGGCGGAAAACAGAGGAGGAAGTTTCATCATTGTATAACAGAAGTTGCTGCCCTGTCTGTTAGCTGTTGTAAACATGCGGGAGAACATACTTCTGATCTGATAGCTTGTGTCTAGGTTTTGGGGACTACAGAACGCTGTATGATTTCTGAAAATAATTGAAGATTCTCTTGTTATGCTGGTTATGCACAATAGGTTCACAAAATAAGAGAATGATGAAAACTAACCACAGACATGCTGCCATTTTTTTTTCTTTTAGCCCACCAGTCTCTTGAAAAAAGAGGTTGGGTAGACATTGTTGGCTTTCTTACAATATTTTAACAGAAATATTAATTGGTTAATTTACTGTAACACACAAACCATATTTCTTATTGATAATCTTCTTGGAACTTGGTCACGTGAGAATCTTCTCACCTTAACTCCCTTTAATTATTTGGAAAAAGAAAAGTGGGAGGACTTAAAGGTGAACATTATGACTTGATAGAAACCCCTCTATCGAAGTCCTTTATGCAGTATGGGTGTGCTTGTCTTCTGTAAAGATACATATAAGATATTACGGTCTTCCGGATCATCCACAGTCCCTGGGTGCATACCTAGCAGGACCTGTTGCTCCCCCAGACGCTCTACTACTCCTTTTGACATGTTTCTCCCCAAACAGGGGCTCAGTCATTCAGGTAACCTTCATGACTAAGCCTGTATTATTTATTAATATTATTAGGTATTTATATAGCGCCAATAATTCACTTTTTGGTTTACATATATTATACATTCACATCAGTTCCTGCTCTCAAAGAGCTAACCAGCTAAGATCCCTACATCTCATGCAAACTTTAGTATTATTATTATTATATAGGATTTATATAGGTCCAGCTGTTTGTGGAGTGCCTTACAAAATGCACACACACGCAACACACGCACACGCACACACACACACACACACACACACACACACACACACACTAGAGCCAATTTTGTCTTCAGAGTGTGGGAGGAAACTTGGTTTTGTGTACTCCCCCCACAAATCATGGAGCAACTCTTCACTTCAAATTTATAAGCCCATCCCTTTTGCTACACACTGTAGCATTACTAGTTTTTATATTTTATTGATGTGATGATGGATATAGTATACCTATGTAAAACTACTCCTCCTGCCTTTCACTTTTCTTTTAATTTCTGTTACCTAATAATCCCCTTCTTTATGCTTTTGCAGATAGGAGCTTGCAGCTCAGTCCTTGGGAAAGCAGTATTGTAGATCGGTTGATGACACCCACCCTGTCCTTTCTAGCAAGAAGCCGGAGTGCAGCAAACCTCCCGGGAAACAGCAGAGATCTGAGTATGCACAGATTATTTCTCACCCATTATGTCCTGTTTCACGCGGGCTTCAGCTGGTATAAGAGCAGCGTGAGCTGCATGCTTTGACAAACCATTTGCAGCACTTTCAGCAAGCTTTGTTGAAGCTTAAAAAGTACCATTCAGGATTCAGCACCAGTTTGTGAATGTTAAACACAGATTATAAATGGGGTGCTGACTGTCACTTTGAACATGTTGCTAGCAGGCTTCAGCAGGCTTTCAATAAGCCTCAAGTACTGCTGAAGCCTGCTTGCAGCTTATTTGAATTGGGAGCCAGCACTGCCATTTAAAGTGGGAGCCAGCACTGCCATTAGGATTTGTGTTCAGCGTTTACAAACTGCAGCTTATTGGTATTTTAAAAGCTTCAGCATAGCTTACCGAAAGCTCTGCAAATGCTTTGTCAAAGCTTGCTGTTAACACTGCTCTTTTACAAACTGAAGCCCATGTGAAACAGGCCTGGTAAGTCTGTTACTTTATGTATGACTGATTGACTTACTTACATGCATTTCTTACCTGTCAGGTTCATTAGTATGTCCTCGTTCTGCCTCTGCAAGTCCACTAACCTCTTGTAATGGTCACAAGCATCGGTGTTCAGAACGTCGGAGGACTACAGCCGGCAGCCCTGATGTAACACCCCGGAAACGCAGTGACATATCTCCGGTGAGAGGGAACTTCACATAATTTAAACATGAATTTGTACTTTTAAGAAAAGAAACGGCCGCACATCCAGGAATTCCTATTGCCTTTAATTTCCAAAGTGATGACAAAGTGATGACACCAAAGACACTAACATAGGGTCACGTAGACGCGTTTCACACATACATCTTGTGCTTAATCATTACTGATTAAGCACAAGATGTATGTGTGAAACGCATCTATGTGACCCTATGTTGGTGTCTTTGGTGTCATCACTTTGGAAATTAAAGGCAATTGCAATTACTGGATGTGCAGCCATTTCTTTCCTTACAAGCTTTCCATGGAGGCGGGCCGGGACTAGCACTCTATGGGATACCACCTGTAAGCTACTATCACACACCTGGAGCAGCATTTTCTCCCTTCAGTATATTGAATTTGTACTTTGCTCCACCTTCCACTATTCATTTCTCTCGCTTGCCTGTCTAAATTGTCTCAACAAAGTGAATGCAGTACTTTGTCTAATGATGCAATCCAGCATGCCTGAGCTGCCAATTGCTAGGCCGTAATGATGTTGTCTATGGGTGTATTAAGGTGCTTAGCTCTGTGTAAGCTCTGAACAAGGCAAGGTGGAGCTTACAGACTTTTTGTCTGCAGATAAATAGTGAGTAAATAGAAAGTGCTTGCTGTTCACCTGTGTTTTGCCATACATGTGCAAAGTAAAGGTTCATTTTTAGTACTTGCTCCACAGTTTTAAAGTGCTGTCATTACCCCTGAAAGAGTCCACAGTACATCTGACAATGCTTCCATCTTCCTTTCTCCCCAGAAGGGTAGTACCATGTTTTGTTCCACATCTTTCAAGATCATCGCATGTGCCTAAGAGATGATATAACTGTGTAAATCCTGATACCTGTGTAATGTTCTTTCTTTCTAGTTGTGTATACATGTCTCTCAGACTTATTCACACTAATACAACTTGTCAGGCGACTTGGTTAGCCTGACAAGTTGCGGACCGTCGCGGCCCATTGTGTGGTACAGGAACGGTTCTAATAGGAGCGGCACAAGTCGCTCTGACTTAAAAAAAGGGTCCTATACTACTTGGGGGCGACCTGGAGCGACTTGCATAGACATTCATTTTATGAAGTCCGTGCAAGTCGTGCCGAAGTTGCGCTGCACGCGACTACACAGATCGCCCCCGAAGTCGTGCCGCTGCAGTGTGAATGCGGTGTCACAGCTCAAAAAAAAGGCCAAGGAAAATACCAAGCTCTACTTACCGACCAGCCTGGGACCAACCAAATTGACCTGTCTAACAGTATGCGTTAAAAAACAGGGGTTTAGTCTGCATACATTTGCAAATGCATGCATAAGTGACAAGCCCCGCTAAGGCACCCTGTTACCTGTAGTTCTAACCTCTAACTTTTAAGAGGCTCCACAGTGGAAGCACATGGATTCTGATGGATAGATAGAGGGCAGATAGGCTGGAGGGAGGCACACTGAGCATCCAGCATATAGCACTATGTCTCTCACAGCTCAGCATTGTTGCTGCCAGAATTAATCAAAATCCATCATTCCCACAGATCAGTCTCTCTGATGGTCATGGTGAGATTAGAAAGCCATCAAAATCCTAACATAGATCATATCTCCCAGAATACCAAACTGGACAGAGTGATCACCAGAGGAGGGAAGAAAAAGGAAATGCTATATTCTGCCTGCAGCAGACTGATGGTCTACTCCCAGAATGCTGCATTCGGACAGACCCTTAATAATTGGGTTTAGACATATTTAAACAACACTGCGCTAGAGTAAATAAAAAGCTGCTAGCACTAAAGCCCTGTATACACGTACGGATCGTCGTCATACAAACGTCGGCGGACGAAAGATCTGCCGATTGTACGCGTGTTAGTATGGTGCCTCCGACAGCTGTCTGCGCACAATCCGCAGACAAAAGTCTTTCTTGCAAACATGAAAATTTTTGTCTGCGGACACCAGAACGGACGATTGTTCGCCAGTCAGTACAGAAATCAGCCGACAGACCGCAGATTTGCAAGACTGGGCATGCTCAGAAAATAAAAAACACAGGGAAAGTTAACCATTACATGACATCACTTCTGCAGTCAGCTGAAGTCTGCGGACAAAATTCTTGTGCTGTCCTTGTGCTGTCTTTGCACTTTTCAACAGACACCGACATCCCGGGGAGAAAAGACGAACGTTTGTATGACGACGATCCGTACGTGTGTATGGGGCTTAAGAGCAAAAATACACACTCATGTGTATACACAAATGACAAAAAAGAAAGTGCAGCGCTACAAACAATAATATAATCAGTGTTAAAAAAAAAAGGGAAGATTGAGTGTGTGTGTGTGTGTGTGTGTGTATGTATATGTGTGTGTGTGTGTATATATATATATATATATATATACAAAAGATCAGTCCCAGGCAGATCATACATGTGAATGTAGGGGATACACCAACCAAAAAGATGTGCCAGGTAAGATAGGGTGACTAAAGTACCGATCCACTTCACATCCAAAGTAAGTATTGAATATGCTTAACGGAACCTGTGGCCCACTAAGTTATAGGTGGTCACCTTACACATAAGGGAATAGGGTCTCCCTCCGAACCATATGTCTGGAACCACTCAGGATAATCAATGAGACTCCACAATATCTGTTGCGATCCGAACCGTGATCCGAAGGTAGATTGTAAGTCAGAAAGCAACACAAGGGTAAATGAGGCCTATGAAACTCTAGTTGGGTGATGACTCGGCGGTTGTAAGCAGTGCTAGCTGTCGGGTTAGGTTGCGCCTAGGCAGGTAAGGGAGACCTGGGACGTGGAGCTGGGTTTAGGAGGAAGAATCTGCCGCTACCCCTCAGGGACAGAAAAAAACGCTTTGACATCAGTAGCATAGAGTGGGCTGCAAAGGCCTCATTTACGCTTGTTGCTTTCTGATGCACAATCTGCCTTCGGATCGCGTTTCGGACCGCAACAGATATTGTGGAATCTCATAGATTATCCTGAGTAGTTCCAGGCATATGGTTCGGAAGGAGACCCTATTCCCTTATGCTAAAGGTGACCACCTATAACTTAGTGGTCCACAGGTTGCGGTAAGCATATTCAATACTCACTTTGGGTGTGAAGTGGATCGGTTCTTTGCTCACCCTATCTTACCTGGCACAGCTTCTTAGTTGGTGTATCCCCTCCATTCACGTGGCTAATCTGCCTGGGACTGATCTTTTGTGTGTCTGTGTGTGTATATATATATATATATATATATATATATATAGACTCAATCTTCCTTTTTTTAACACTGATTATATTAATTGTTTGTAGCACTGCACTTTCTTTTTTATTTAGACATATTTGCTTGACTGGAGTTCAAGGATTGCATTCTAGTAAAAAAAAGGGCACAGTGGCAGCAGTGCTGCTGTACATTTTGTCAGAAATTTGTTTTAAAAACAGAATTACCCTTTTTGGTGAAGTAGCCTTTTATAGAAGACCTCCACTGATAAAATCCAGTTTTGTTAAGAGTGTGTGTGATAGGCTTGGAAATTCCCTAGTAATTCATTTCTTCTCTCCTCCACTTTCTGGAATTGGGTGGACATTTATAGTAGACTCATATGAACCAGAACTTGGAGGGTATTACCAGAAGAAAAGTATTGAAGAGAGAGTCAATCAGAGATTGCATAGAACTCTTCTTTTAACAACAAAAATGTGAAGGACAGGTTTAAAGCAATAACATACTCTGATCTTTCCATTCTTTTTTGCTTACCTTTGCAGAAAAAGAAAGAGAAGAAGGAAAAAGATAGAGAAAATGAGCGTGAGAGAAGTGCACTGAGCAGAGAGCGTATCATCAAAAAAAGACAGTCCTTACCTGCTACAAGGAGCCGAGCATCTCCCACTCCTGACAAAAGGTACATTGAATGGCAGAGAAAAAAAAAAAGTATATGGTGTTGGAAACAAGGTTATAATGATTTTTGTTTTTTACCATCAGTACGAAGTCCAAAAACCGCCCGTCCTCCCCTTCCACACCTACCCGGCGCCCAGCCTCACCTTGCCTAGGTCCTTCCTTACCAATAACTCCAAAGGTGACTCCTCCAAAGAGTTCACAGGGGACACCTAAATCAAAACCTAAAACAGAGAAGCTGAAGGAAGAGAAAACTCCCAGCAAAGTCAGAGAGAAGAAAGCAGAGCAGAAAATTGAGAAGGAGAGACAGCCATCCCCTGCATCTCAGCCAGAGGAAACAAAGGCACAGGAAACACCAGAGAGTACTGCTAGCAGTGCTGCATCTAGTACAGGTTTGTATTGTACTTTATTGCATTGGGTAACTTCCTTATTTTCAGTGCTGATTGCCTGAGACCATCCATAATACATTGGTCGGTAGGGGATTTTGCTTTTTCCTATGATAGAAAGCAATCTATATTGTTATTTAAAAGAACACCATCCACAAATGAGTCAAATGTGGGTAAAGTGACCCTGTCAGATTAAGAAAAAATAAAAGGCCTGTGTCTCTTACCCTTTCTCCATTCCAGAACTTCAGTATCAGTAAGAATGTGTAAGATGCCTGTGTTTCATGCCATGACCTGTGTTTCCATTCACCGGCTCCTTGGTCACTGCTGGATCTTGTAATGATGTAGGGGTCAGAGAACGAAATCACGGCATGTGTCAGGCAGAGGAACTCCCGTAGGTGTCAAATGCTAAGAGTCTTACGGAGGCTGCAGTGCTGGATTGACAGGAAGGTAGGAGACATGGGCCACAGAGAGGTGAGAATAAACACTCTTCTCTTGCAGGTAACTTTATTCTTAATTGTTTTTTAGACCTGAGAGGGTCACTTTAAATATGTGTTCCACAGTATTTAAATACGAAAGAAACTAGGGGTTTACATGACCTATTGGCAGTATTTACTCTAACAACCTTGCCCTGTATAAAATAAAAATTTCTGTTTGTAAAATAATATTGATACAACTAGGTATTAGTTTGCATTAGCTCCGGTAGTTTTGCCACCTTCAGGACCAGGCCATTTTTTGCTATTTAGCACTGCGCTACTTTAACTAGTAATTGCGCAGTCATGCAATGCTGTATCTAAACAATACTTTTTTTTTTCATACAAATAGAGCTTTCTTTTGGTGGTATTTGATCAGCACTGGGTTTTTGATTGTCAATACAGGGCTCTGGGCTGTGATTAGACACTTAGCAGGTCCCAGCAATGAATCATAGGCCAAGGCTTGCTGTCAGACTCCCGCTGTGTACAATCGCAGCCGGTGTCTGAGGGAGGGTGTGCAGTACATTATGGGCTGGCGGTCTGGAAGTGGTTAATAGTGGAAGATGTTATAAGATTGATAAAGCTAAAGTAGATTAAATGAAACTTTTCTTTTGCTTTGGAATGAGCAGGAAAGTAAGGGCCCTTTCACACGGGCGCTCCATATGTCCGCAAATCATCCTATTTTTTTTGCGGATGATTTGCGGACATAATGTAAGTCTATGGCATTGCGGATGTCAGCGGAGTACCATCCGCTGACATCCGATTTTCTTCCTGTCAGTTCTGTTCCGTTTTTTGGAACGGAACAGAACCCTATTTTTCCTCCATTCAAAAAACGGAAAGGAAGGAAAATCGGATGTCAGCGGTGTCATCCGCTGACATCCACAATGCCCATAGACTTACATTATGTCCGCATATCATCCGCAAACGGATGGGACGATATGCGGACGTACAGAGCGGATGACACAAGTGTCATCCTCTCCGTGAAAAAAAAAAAAAAGCACCGGAGCGGATCGCAATGCGGACCGCTCCGCGTGAAAGAGCCCTAATAGATGGATTTTAGTGCTCCCTTTGTTTTCTGCTCTTCCATTCCCAATGGCATTGATCACTGTACAGGAGATCTTTCCAATGGGGACAAATTCTGTTACTAAAGCATTTGATTATAATGCAATGGGTAAGAGGGAAAAAGTGCTGGAAGACTTTTATGCTGTTTTAATTCCCACTGGGGCAATTCCATTTATTTCCATTCCCGGTGAAAGCAGTCAACTGGACTAATAAGAGGAAATCAAGAAAATTGAGACCCTTCTTAGCTCTATAAAAAAAAAAAATTCAGTGGTTGAGCTTGTGGGGAAGCAAAGACCAAAGTTCAGACATATGTGACCCACTTACTAGAGGATCAGTTGAGACATCCTCTGCCCAGACAAAATTGCAAATAAATACACATTGCATTGATATCAACTTGCCAACACACCTGCCCTGAAAGTCAGGACAAGATAGGTCAAGGTTAAAACCAAAAGCTCAGAGACTCTGACCTCAACTACATTTGTCTAGTGAAACCTTAAACATGGTGTTGCTGTCTGTTACAATTGGATGTTTCTTTTAATTAGTTTTGCTTTTGTCTGCATTTTTCAAACCTGTATCTAAAGAAAAATAAATTCTATGCTGATGATGCAAAATGTGGCTTCATTTCATTGTTTTATATTTTATATTTAGAGCCTGTTCTTTCCAGTACCCCTGCTACCGTACAAGCCCCTGCACCTGTCTCTGCTGCAGTAATTGCACCTTCTCCTGTCCCGTCTCCAAGCAAGCCTATGGCTGGCACCACAGATAAAGATGAAGCTGCTCGCCTGCTAGCAGAAAAGAGGCGGCAGGCCAGGGAGCAAAGGGAAAGAGAGGAGCAAGAGAGGAGAGAGAGAGAGGAACAGCAGAGGTGAGTTTTATCCTAGTAGTTGGAATTAATAAGGGTTTGGGTTTGGAATGGTTCGAGTTTCTTTAAAGTACTGTAACTCTGTAGTAACATATTGAAGGGCATTAAAACTGCATTACAATATGTCAAAAAAACAGATTAACTGTACTCTGAGCAACCAATGGGGGTTGCCCCCCCCCCCCCTCCCACCAGACCCTATAGGCTAGCAGGGTCAAGACAGGTCTATACAGCTTCGCTGGACTGAGGAAGACTGTTCTGCTTCTGGCCACCTTCCAGGTCAACGCATTTCTGAGGTCTACAGTATAGATGCGCATGTGCTGCACTCTTACTACTGACCTTCAGACTCTGCATTACATGTTCGTGAGCTTTACACTACTTACTTTTGACCTCTGCATTACTTCTTGTTCCTGACCCCTATGTCTACAGTGTAGGTATGTGTAATCCTGCACTCTGCATTAGATAATACTGATATTTGAACTCTGTTACTTGTTCCTAACCCTTGCACTTAACGGTACTTACTACTTAACCCTACACTCTGCATTACCTAGGCTACTACTGACCTCTGAACTTTCCACTACCTACTACAGAACTCTGGATTACATATTACTTACCTCTGAACTCCCAAACCTTTCTTGCTTTTTAGTGGGGCGAAGTTATTTCCTTAAAAAAACAAGTGTAATTCACCCTGGTTATTTTTGATCACTTCCCGTGTTTGTTGTAAATCTCCACATCTCCAGGGTTGCCTTACCCAATTTAGCACTTGTCAGGATCATGGTAAGTGATGGTTTGAGGGACTGAATGGGTGTTGTGCTAAGTACAGAGTTATAGATCGGAGGGATCTGGGTTGATGGTAGCGATGGGCACAGCCTGCAATATGTCAAGGATATAGGGATTAATGGAAGGTCAAGGAGATTGCTGATCCCTGCACTCTGTACATTACACATACCCGACCCCCTGCAATCTGTACATTACATACATGCAATCCCTGCATTCTGTATGCAGGCTCATGTCATAAGCTTCTCCCCCATTAGCTTTTTTGCCGCACCCACATTTTGTTGCAGCGCACTACCGCATTCTTCTCCTCTGGGTGACCAAGATGAGGGAGTGGGCCCTGCCAGGTAGGCTGTACGGGGCCCCAAGATTTCTAATGACAGCCCTGCTTATACTACAAGCTGTCTGTGTTCTTATGTTTGCATTTTAACAGCCAGCTAGATGTAATGTTGACCTAATTAAAAGGAAAATAAACCCTAAAGGGGAAGTATGACTAAAGCTTGTTTGGCTGTTCTTTCTTAGGTAGGTCACAGAAATACACTTTGTTCTGCACTCCTGCAACCTGTTTTCATCGACAGCGAAAAAAGCCTGCTGCCGGCTGAAATTACTCAGCCGGTCCAGGCTCTGGAAAGATCACAACTTTACAGTCAGGATCCACTCAGATGCCTGAGCCGGCAGCTGCTGTAGCTCAACCTGTCAGCAAGCCGCTGAGAGCCTGAGCAAGCCATTCCTGACCCCTACACAGCCTGGCGCTCCCGTGATCACTGGAGGGGCAGAGTAGAGAGCTGGTGACTGTCAGTCCCTGGTTTTCTGATCACTGAAGACCTAGAACTGAGCGATCAGCGGTGTTTAATTGGTCAGTTCTCTGGATAAAGCCGGCAGGGGATCAGTGCTGCAGCCATCTATGCGAGTATGATTTGTTTGTTTTTTTCTATTTCCTTATTTCTCTTTTAAAAGAGAAGTTCGAGCTAAATAAATAAATAAATAAATAAAACATTGATGCTCACCTATGTGTATGCAACATTGATCCGATGCTGCATCTGCTCCCCGCCATCTCTACACCAAGTGATCAAAGACCACTGATCGCTCAGTTCTCAGTCTTCAGTGAGCAGAGAGTTGGGGACAGTCACCAGGTTTCTGCCTCTCCAGCGCTCACTGGGCTGTGGAGGGGGGCAGCTTGCTGAGAGGCTGAGCCAGCTGGCAGTCCAGAGATCTGGGTGGATCCTGACAAAATTGTCTGGATCTCTTCAGAGTCTGGATTGGCTATGTGATGTCAGCTGACAGCAGGCTTTAGCTCACTGTCGGCTGAATACTGGTCACAGGAGTGCAGAACAAAGTGCACCCCTGTGACCCCCAGGAGAAGTAGACCTCAATAGCTTTAGCCCTACTTCTCCTTTAAATTTCATCCTAAAGGATTAATCAATCAGGTACCATTTTTAACCAAAGTGCTCAGATAGCATAACCTTACAGTTTTAGAAATAGTATCACTGTGATAAAATATTTATGATTTTCAGATTCAACTAGCTACAGGATGTGCATAGCTTGTCTATGTGACCACTTTAATGTTTATATATCCTAGCTTAGCAGACCTGGGCCACAAAGTATAAACTTTTTCAGGTTCTATGATGAAAATTGCACATTCCTGCTCTGAAGCTGCCTGAGCCGTGTTGTATATCAAGATATTGAAGTAGAGGGTTTGGGCATTAATATAATTGTAATGGTTTGTTATAAAGTTTGCATGTTTCTTTTCTAATTCACTCTAGCACAGAAAATTATTTGTGCACTTATAAGCGGTCTACTGCTATTAACTTTCTTTTCCCTCGTGCTCTGGCTTGGGTACACCTGGTCAATCCTGCGGCTACAGGTAGCTTGGTGTTTTGAAATTCCATGCTCTCATAACTGTGACTCTATATAGATCCTGAACCTTCAAACACATGCCCTATGTAATTATTCATGTCCTAAGGTTGCTTCATTGTACTTATGCAAGGACCTGATCATCCAGCCTCTGCAAAAAGTCCAGAAAGCCTTACAAGTCTAGAGATGTAGGTATTAGAAAGGCTGTGACACACAATGACTGGCAAGAGACTGCAGTGTCCCTTAGGCCCCTTTCACACTTGTGCGACCTGAAAGTCACGTGACTTTGACTGGAACAAAGCCATGCCTGTATAATCTTAAGGTCTTTGGACCTCAAGTCACATCAAAGTCGCACCAAAGTAGGGAAGGGACTACTTTGAAGTCACTGCGAATTGAATTTGCACAGATATGAATGGCACTCATTGGAAATCATGGGGTAGGACTTGTCATGCGACTTTGCAGTCCCAAGTTGCAGGACAAGTCGCACAAGTGTGAAAGGGGCCTTAAAGATACTCCAAATTTTTGCTTAAAGAGGTATTCAAACCAAAAATGTGATCTATTTCAGCTTACTAATCATTAGATGTGGTGGCTGCATTAGTTTTCTTTTTTTAGGCTCCCTCCGTCTGTTTTCACATGGTGATCTGGCCAGTAACACACCTCCTGTAGTAGAGTACCCCACTCTAGTTGAAGGAGCACAGGGGGCACCTTTTAACAGCAGCATTGTCAGTCTGGGGGGAGGGGAGTGTTAAATGTTCTAACAGATTCAGACAGTGATAGGTGTCCCAAGAGCTGCACATCAAGTCAAAGCCTGCTGTGTGATAGTGAATGGCGTGGCCTGGCGGGGGTCCAGGCTGAGACTATTCACTATCACCCAGCAGGCTTTGACTTGATGTGCGGCTCCAAGGACACCTATCACTCTCTGCCATTTCCTGGGTCATAGAAGAGCTCCCTTCCCATCCATCACTCACAGCAGTGGGCACAAGACTTTATTCCTATACAGCCTGAGCGGCTCACACACATTACTTGGTTAGCAGATTTAGATACACTAACAAAGAAGCTTAACTCCAGCTAACATTTTATATGCCAGTGATGGCGAACCTTGGCACCCCAGATGTTTTGAAACTACATTTCCCATGATGCTCAACTACACTGCAGAGTGCATGAGCATGATGGGAAATGTAGTCCCAAAACATCTGGGGTGCCAGGGTTCACCATCACTGTTATAGGCAGTTACAGTAACAGTTTTTTCTCCTTTTGGGAATAAAGGTTTTACTTAAATAAAACTGATCATTGTTAGCACCCCTGCAAGCATTGAATGGTTTGTCTCATTCCTGTAACTGATACATCTGCAAAAGAGCTTTTTACTAAAAAAAAAAGATGGACTTTCTGGCCAGATCACCGGATGAAAATAAAAGAAAGAAAGCCAAAAAATAAAGCAAATACAGCCATCACATCTAGAAAATGATAAGATTCTATATAATAAATATTTGCTTTTGGGTTTATTAACGATTTACTGTCTCCAATGGATCATGGTGAAGGTAAATAAAGCGGTCTTTCAGATTTTACCTTATTTTTAACTTATGGTGGGGTTTTGTAGGGTGGTATTAAAAATGTAATGACTCTTTTGCCCTATGTCTCCTGTGGGTCATAGGAGAGCACTCCTCCGTTCTGCACTCCTGTGACTCTATGACCCATATTCAGCTGACAGCGGACTGCTGTCACTCAGGAAGTCCAGGGACTAGAGAGATCCCAACTTTAATGTTGGGATCCACCCAGATGAATGACCGGCAGCTGGCTCAGCCTCTCGGCGTGACCCTGAGCCAGCTGCTCCCTCTCCCTCCACAGCCCAGTGCTGGAGGGGCAGAGCTCACTGAACATCAAAGACCACTGATCCCTCAGTTCTTGGTCTTAGGCAGGCCATACACAGTGCAGATTTCTTTCCTGTTACCACAGGTTGCAATGAGAGAAATTTGCATGATTCCCCCATCAACATAGGGGAATCGCTCCTGCCGAGCCATTGTCTGCTCCTGGGAAGAAATCTTTCTCCGCCGGGTGAAGACGGTGATTATCGCTTGATGCTATAGTAGCCAATAGCGATAATTTTAAGAGAATACGGCAGGCTGGTTTTACCCAAGTTGATTGATCGATCAGTTTGGTACATGCCCATTAACAGTTAGAATCTCGACCGATTCCTGCTAAACCGGCCGAGATTTGAACCGTGTATATCCGGCCTTAGAGGCAGTGGGGGGGGGGGGGGGTAGATGCAGCATCAGCTCGCTACTGCATCCACCTAGGTGAGTATGTTTTTTTTTTTTTTTTTAAATTCTCAAACTTCTTTTATAATTAGTTCTAGTATTACCAGCATCTAATTTTAAAACTTTCCTGCTTTTGACATAGACTGAATTCTGATTGCATGTTACAGGTTGTCAGGCTTGTTTATTTCTGAAATACCGGACTCAAATTGCTGTGTCTGTCCTCTGATTCCTTATGTTTGCTGATTGTAGATACTCCTGTCCTCACTAATGGCAGAATGCTGTTTTCTACAGGAGAGAACGTGAAGAGCGTGCTCTCAGGGAGGCTGAGGAAAGGACGCAGAGGGAGGCAGAGGCTCGCCGGCTAGAGGAGCAAAGGAGGCTGGAGGAAGAGGAGAAACAACAGCGCGAGGAGGAGCAAAAAAAGAAAGAAGCTGAGGAAAAAGCCAAAGCTGAACAAGAAGAAATGGAGAGACTGCAGAAACAAGTGAGGATCACAAAGATTATTCTACACAGCATAAGATTGTATTGGAGAGTCATCACCCCTTTTTTTTGTAGATTCAGGCTGCTTATCACAAGCCTGGTACCACATGTAGTAATTAAATGTAAGCAAGAATTATACAGAGCCCTGCAGCATAGAAGTTATCGACACGGATGTCCTGTTCCCCTGATCATATGACCGATTCAGTTCACACACTGTGCTGTGGTTGTATACACTAAAAGCCTGTCACATGTTGCTGAAGGGTCCTATTTGAAGGATGTTACTTTGCTGCCCCCTAATGGAATTCATCCAATTCCCATTTTATGAAAACCATACTGGGTCTTGTGTATACAAGTGCCTGGTATCACACCATATTCCAGTAGATCTTTTCTACTGCAGGCTAGAAAATAAAATAATTTATTGGGTCATTGGGCACATCAATGTTTTCCTTGATGTTGTCATCATGCGTAAGATACATTTGATATAGTGTCCCGTTAACATCCTGATGCAGCTACACTCAAATTTGTAATAGAGTTTTTTAGAAAAAAAAAATGAAGTTTGGAGAATACAGTTGGGCCCACAGAACTATGATTGGCAGATGTAAACTAATGTGGAGTGTCACATGGCACATTTTACATAAAATATTATTTTGCAGAACACATAGGCGCCATGATCTTGACTGTCATGCGCCATCATCCTTTTGGCACAATACCGTACCACTTTATTGCACCAAATATTGAAAAATACATTTTATTTTTAATTGTAGTTGGCACATATTGTGTAACTTTTTTGCAACAATTCATACTTTGGGATTTTTTTAAACATTTGGTGCACTGATTGCATCTTCCTGTTTAAAGGGGTAGTAAACCGCCATGCTTTTTTATTCTTTTTATTTTTTTTATTTTTCTCTTTCGTTCACTAACAGACACAGCTTCAAGTCTTCAGACCATTGGGCTTATGCTTTCTCTCTCTAGGAGTAGGACTAGGCTGAAACCTTTTTGGTTACGCCTCTGGGGCAGTCCCAGAGGATATACCATCACTTCCTGCTGTAGGACTCCAGTTTTTTCTGCCTAGTTTGGAGTATGGGTTTGCCTCCACGCACGCTAAGTGCTCTAATAGTGAGGATGAGTCCTCCTCCTCTGCAACCGCGCATGAAATAGCACAGGTGGAGGCCCTGATTGTATCGAGAGCGGGAAACTTTAAATTTGGAGGACGCAGCTGCTGCTGAGTCGGCAACGTCGGCACAGGCAAATCTTCCAAGGTGAACAAGGCGTTTCCCTTTCCTGCCTATTTTGATGAGATTGCCAGTAGTCAGTGGGGTTCCCTGAAACGCATGGTTAATATTCCTAAGCGTAGAAGATATTCTTCTGATGAGGAGTCTCTCCTGAAGAAATTAACAGTTTCACCGTCAGGGGACTCTCAGGTTTCCAGGCTAAATAAGGCCACACTTTTGCCGGTGGAAGATTCCCCATCTTTTAAGGACCCCGTGGACAAAAGAGCTGAGGCTCTGGTCCGGTACCTCTTCACCATGGCTGGTTCAATTTTAAGACCAGTGTTTGCTATCACCTTGGTATCCCAGACCTTAATGGAATGGGCTAAGATTTTGCGCCAGGATCTGGAGGGGAGTCAACACCCTTCTGAAATGGCGGACCTGGTGGATCAGTTGATCCAAGGGTTACAGTATATTTGTGATGCATCCCTGATGCGGCCCCCCTTGGCCGGCAGGGTTTCTATAACGGCGGTGATCCTTCGCCACATGATCTTGTTGAAGTACTAGTCAGTTGACCAGACTTCTAAAAAGGTGCTGACTGTTCCTTTTTTAGGTGAAAGTCTGTTTGGTGCTTCTATGGAAGAGATCAATAGGGGTCTAACAGGGGGGTAAGAGTACATTACTTCCGCAAGCTGCTTAGGGCAAGGAACCTCGCCATAAGCATGGTTTCTTCTTTTCGGGTCACAAGCGGCCCTTTCAGCCGGCTGACTCACAGGAGAAGGGCTTGAGATCCATCCGTAACTTTGCGGGAGGCTCCAAGAGACCCTGGAATGGGACATCCAAAGCTGGCACTTCTGGCTCCGCAGACAAGCCTTCTCCAGCCTGAAGGGGTGCCCTCACCTGCATCTAGGGTGGGCGGACATCTTTGCTTCTTTCCGGATCTGTGGAACTTGCTCATTCAGGACAAATGCGTCTATGAACTGAGTCGGTTCGGTTACAAGATCGAGTTTCTTTCCTTCCAACTTACACCTGTCTCCAGAGCGGCTACAGGGCCTTTACAGAGAGGTGCAGGACCTGTTAGCACAAGGAGTTATTGTGCTGGTTCCAGAGTCGGAACGTTTCCAAGGTTTTTATTCAAATCTGTTTACAGTTCCCAGGAAGGAAGGCAAGTTTCGTCCGGTCTTGGATCTCAAGGCTCTGAACCACTTTATGCTGGTTCAGAAAATTTGGGTGGAGTCCATCTGCATAGTAGTAGCTTTCCAGCATCAAGGAGATCTGCTGGCCTCTACCAATCTCAAGGACGCTTACCTTCATGTTGCAATATATGTCGGGCATCAGCGTTTTCTTCGTTTTGCCGTGGGCGAAAAGCACTTTCAATTTGTGGCGTTACCCTTTGGTCTCGCTTAAGCTCCTCAAGTGTTCACAAAAGTTTTGGCCCCAGTTCTTGCCTTGTTAGGGCAGAAGGGGATTGCTGTACTAGGCTACCTGGACGATCTACTTCTCTAGAAGCCGACTTGGATGTTATGGTGCGAACTCTACAGGAGTTTGGGTGGCAGTGGCGGCTGGTGCTCCATGGGCCGAGGGGGGCGGCAGACAGACCGCACTATTCACCCCCCCAGACCACACCAGGCCACACACCGTACCCCCCCCCCCCCAGGATCACAGCAGGACCCTGCCCCCCTCCCCCCTCGGCTCACTCACCACAGCAGGACCCCGGCCCTCCCGGCTCACTCACCCTGCCTGGACATCTGGGCATGTGCAGCAGCAAACGGCGGCTTCGGCTTCTTCCCCTCATTCTTTTGGCCAATCAGGAAACTGGTCTCAGGACCCGCTTCCTGATTGGCCAGAAGGAGGATCCGTGTGACAAAAGCATTGTCACACAACTGGGTGGGCTCGGGGGGCGCAGAGCCCACCCTTTTTTTTTTAGCCTATTAGAGCCTCTGGCTCTAATCACATGGTTAAAAAAAAAAAAAAAGCCCCATTGAACTCCATGCATCTGGCGCCCTGCATGTAGTTTAGGGGGCCGTACGCATGGATGGGGGAGGCGGCGCCCCTGCGCCCTCAATGCACCAACCGCCACTGTTGGGTGGACACTAAATTTTCCGAAATCGGCACTGTTTCCATCCACAAAGCTGGACTACTTGGCTCTGACGCTGGATGCAGCATCAGCCCAGGTGTTTCTTCCTCAGATAAAACTTCTTAAGCTACAGGATGCTGTTCGGGTCCTGTTCAACTATCGATTGTCACACAGGGCTTACATGCAAGTACTTGGTCTCATGGTCTCCAGCTTCGAGGCAGTTCCGTTTGCGCAGTTCCACACCAGATCTTTGCAAAGGGAGATTCTGATTAAATGGAACAAGGATCCGCTGTCATTGGAAAATCTGATTCTGTTGAGTCAGGGTTCGAGGGAGTCTCTCCCGGCTCTACATCTGGGAAATCCTTTCTTCCTTTTGTATTGGACTGTAGTCACCACGGATGCCAGTCTGGCCGGATGGGGAGGTGTCTTGGGAGTATGTTCGGCCCAAAGTGTCTGGACTTGGGAGGAGTCCAGGTTGCCGATCAACATCCTGGAAATTTGGGCGATCAGACTTTGTTTCAATGGGTGGATCGTCTGCAGGGACGCCCTGTGAGGATACAATTGGACAATGCTATGGGTGTGGCATCTGTCAATCATTAAGGGGGCAGAAAGAGTACCCTGGTGGCCCGGGAAGTGGCTGGCATCTTGAGGTGGGCAGAACGATATGTTCCGGCCCTCTCTGCTGTGCACATTCCGGGGGTAGAGAAATGGCAAGCGGACTATCTCAGGCCTTCCGTCTTCAGGCGTCAGTGGTTCAGGTGTTCAAGGCGGCTACGCGGTCGTCTGTACAAACAATCGCAAAATTTTTTTAAGGTGGCTGTACATCTTCGGATGCAGCGTTTGGCAGGCTGCGGTTGTGGAGGCTTCTGCTTCTTGAGGATGAAAAATTTTCCTGGTGGTAAGCTCCAGTTGTTCCTAGTTGAGCTCCTGTTACCTGGTTGGCTATGGTTAGCCTTGTTGGAAATTCTGTGTTTGCTGTGTTTTTTTCCACCCCTCATGTTGACACTGCTTTGGGACATCCCAATGGTTTGAAGATTTGAAGCTGTGTCCATCAGTGAACAAAAGAGAAAGCTGGATTTTTGTCTTACCGTAAAATCCTTTTCTCTGAGGTTCACTGACAGACACAGCACCCGCCCCTCTGTTGGGGTTGAGTTATTTGTTCTTCTGACACTGCTTGTTACAAACTGGAGTCCTACAGCAGGAAGTGATGGTATACCCTCTGGGACTGCCACAGGGGCATAACCAAATAGGTTTCCGCCTAGTCCTACTCCTAAAGAGAGAGAGCATAAGCCAATGGTCTGAAGACTTGAAGCTGTGTCTGTCAGTGAACCTCAGAGAAAAGGATTTTACGGTAAGATCAAATCCAGTTTTTTTAGACCGGCAAGGTAAAGTTATAATGTGCTAGTATGCATCGCATGCTAGCACATTATTTGAAACTTACCTTAAAATCAAGCCCTCCGGCGACATGCTGTCATCGCTGAAAGGACTTCCATCTTCGCCTGGTCTTCCTTTCCGAGTTTGCGTCCTCCCGCATATGCACAGGAATCTGAAGGAATGCCACGGGCACGCCGTTCCTTCAGAGCGCATGCGCCGGTGATGTCACCTGCCCATTTACAAGTAAATATCTCCTAAATGGTGCACGTTTAGGAGATACTTACTGTACATAAAGGTAAGCCTTACTATAGGCTTACCTATAGGTAAATATCAACCATGGGAGTTTATTCCCACTTTAAACACTTTCATGTGAACAATTATTTGCCACATTCTATAAATCTGTGTTGGCGCACCAAAGATTTGGCACACCATCAGTAGTTTATTGGGCCCAATGTTTTTTACTACCAAAGCGTGGCTACACATATGTGATATACTTCTCTTTATTGCTACTATTACATCAATTCACTACAGTCTGCATAGGCATTTTACACCTGGCATCTATACTACTGTTTAATTTGTTTAAAACGACTGTCACTGAAATCTTCAAAATAAAGCTGCCCCTGTAAAGAAGACATTGGTGTTGATTTACTAAAACTGGAGTGTGCAAAATCTGGCACAGCTCTGCATAGAAACCAATCCGCTTCCATTTTGTTTTTGTCAAAGCTTGATTGAACAAGCTGAAGTTAGAAGCTAATTTGCTACCATGCACAGCTGCACCAGATTTTGTACTCTCCAATTTTAGTAAACCAACCCCATTGAATACTTACATCTTCTGTTCTTTGCACCACCTACCTATGCAGTAGTAATGAGAAAGCACCTAGTGAAGATCTTGTAGAATTTCTAGTCCCCTGGGGGCACCAGTGGTACCATCTGCTGGCCATCTGTACTATAGTCTGTAGAAGCCTAGGTGCCAATGGGAGGAACCATAGTGTGCACCCGGGGAATAGCTTTGGTATCTCCTGCTACCTTTGCAGCATAGACACACCCTGCATAGTGCCGAAAGCCAGACGCCATTCTCAGTTGCCATGCAGCCATCTGAAAAACAGTTCCTGCATGGAAGTGAAAGACATTTGACGGTTAAATACAGTCTTTCTTCAGCAAAAATAAGTATCTATTAGCTATACACTGCTTGTATAAATTAACCTTAGGTATTATTCCCTTGATTTTTCTCCGTATTGGAAACATGGGTCCAAAAAATATTAATGCAAAGCTGGTCCCTATAAAGCAGATGTCAGGCAACCTGACTAAACACAGTAAAAATGAATAACATAAAGGAAATAAGGATATGGTCTGAACACAGACATTTCATTTGTACTATATATGTAGCACCTTTGCAAACCAGCAACTGAATATTGTCTTTGCACTTACGCTTAAGCGAAGTAACCCTTTAGCTTTCTTTAATATATACTTTATTTGTGTGTATGTACAGTGGATATAAAAAGTCTACACGCCCCTGATAAAATATCCGGTTTCTGTGATGTAAAAAAATGAGCCAAAGATAAACCATTTCGGAATGTTATCCACCTTTTTAATGTGACCTATAAACTGTACAACTCAATTGAAAAACAAACTTAAATCTTTTAGGGGGGGGAGTAAAAATAAACTGTGGTTGCAGAAATGTGCACACCCTCCTATAAATGGGGATGTAGGTGTGTTAAGAATTAAGCAATCACATTCAAAGTCATGTTAAATAGGAGTCAGTGCCATCATTTAAAGTGCCTCTGATTAACCCCAAATAAAGTTCAGCTGTTCTAGTAGGTCTTTCCTGACATTTTCTCTCGTATTCTTCATATGTCTGGGCTATGGGGTAGAGTGGCAAGACAGAAGCCGTTTCTTACAAAAAAACATCCAAGCCCGGCTAAATTTTGCAAAAACACATCTGAAGTCTCCCAAAAGCATGTGGGAAAATGTGTTCTGGTCTGATGAAACCAAGGTTGGACTTTTTGACCATAATTCCAAAAGAGGTGTTTGGCACAAAAGCAACACTGCACATCACCAAAAGAACACCATACCCACAGTGAAGCATGGTGGTGGCAGCATCATGCTTATGGGCTGTTTTTCTTCAGCTGGAACAGGGGCCTTAGTCAAGGTAGAGGGCATTATAAACCGTTCCAAATACCAGTCAATATTGGTGCAAATCCTTCAGGCTTCTGCTAGAAAGCTGAACATGAAGAGGAACTTCATCTTTTAGCATTAAAAACGACCCAAAGCATACATCCAAATCAACAAAGGAATGGCTTCACCAGAAAAAGATTAAAGTTTTGGAATGGCCCAGCCAGAGTCTATATCTGAATCAGATTGAAAATCTGTGGGGGTGATATGAAGAGAGCTGTGCGCAGGAGATGCCCTCACAATCTGACAGATTTGAAGTGTTTTTGCAAAGAAGAGTGGGCAAATATTGCCAAGTCAAGATGTGCCATGCTGATAGACTCATACCCAAAAAGACTGAGTGCTGTAATAAAATTAAAAGGTGCTTCAACAAACTATTAGTTTAAGGGTGTGCACACTTATGCAACCATATTATTGTAGTTTTTTATTTTTACTTCCCTCCATCTAAAAGATTTCAGTTTGTTGCTCAACTGAGTTGTACAGTTTATAAATCATTCAAAGGTAGAAAAAGTTCTGAAATTATTTATCTTGGTTTCATTTTTTTACATCACAGAAACCTGACATTTTAACAGGGATGTGTAGTCTTTTTATATCCACTGTGTGTGTTTGTGTGTGTATGTATATGTATGTATATATATATATATATATATATATATAAAATTTCAGTCTTTATATGTATTTTAGAATCTATTTTTAGTTTAGATTTATCCATGAATATCGAAGACGGCAGTCCTGTTATGTGTAATGAGAAATCTGACTAAACGTCTTTTTATAGAAGGAGGAAGCTGAAGCTAAGGCTAAAGAAGAAGCAGAAAAGCAAAGACTGGAGAGAGAGCAGCATTTCCAGAGAGAAGAGCAGGAGCGCCTGGAACGTAAGAAGGTAACGGATGCTATGTTCTGCACTGTTCTAATTATCACAGTTGAGCTAAATCTTATATGTGTTGCCTAAGTGAATAAGGCAGGCATTTTGACATTTTTCATTGCACATTACAGTACACTACTTGGGTTCATTTATAGAAGCTAGTTAGAACCAAGGAAAAGCGAATGCCTAGGATAATCAATCACATATTTGCCCAAATTTTTGTTTTTCTTCTCGAACAGATGGAATAGGATTGGTGGCTTTTTAGAACTTCAAAACAGCTTGTTTTTTTTTGTTTTTTTGTAAGTTGCCATAAGGCAGTAAGGGGGAATCACTAGTAAAGTTTTTATTATTTTTAACATATGATATTCATTAATGATTTTTGGAACCCCCCTTCCTGGAGTTCCCATTGTGGCAGCGAGCCAGGGATCTTCTCCCCCCCAAATGCAGTCTCACCAGTGCCCACGACTGCAGCCTCTTCAGCGCAGTGCCCACAAATGCAGCCTTGTCAGCGCAGTGTCCATCAATGCAGCCTCATCAGCGCAGTGTCCATCAATGCAGCCTCGTCAGCGCAGTGTCCTTAAATGCAGACTCGCCAGCGCAGTGCCCATGAATGCAGCCTCACCAGCGCAGTGCCCATAAATGCAGCCTCGCCAGCGAAGTGCCCTTAAATGCAGCCTCGCCTGCGCTCGTGACACTATCCAAATCCATTTTAAAAAAGGCCAGAAAGCAGCGCCGAAAGGTAGAAGGGGACGGACCGGGCCGAGGAGAAGGGAGGACGAGCTATCGCTGTCATCGGAATAGACGCCACACGGCTCGGCATAGGAGAGCTGATATTGCACTCTGCGGAGCTCAAAGAGGAGGGGTCTGACAGCTGATTGAAGGGAAGATCTATACCCCCCCCCCCCCTTCACACACAGCACACAGGAACGGAGCTGAGGCTGTCAATCCGCTAGAGGTCCCACCCTGTCACCGTTTTTCTCTTGGTGTCAGGAAAAATTGTCAGGAGTATAAGATTGTCAGGAGTACAAGTTTGCCTGCGAGTCGATTTATTAAATGTGTAAATTACTTAAACCAGGGTGTCTTGGCATACAGTATAGGAGCTCTATTACTGCATAAAAATCCGAGCTCTATTGTTTCCAGCATTTGGTGAGTCCTCTGTTGTGGTGAGCCTGAGACAAATGCATTTATTACCCTATCATAAGACATTCATATTTACCCATCCACATCTTGCTGTATGTACAGAAGATGCTCTCCATATTTTATTCAGCATTCTTCTTCTCTGGTGATTTGTTACATTAAAGCAGTACTACAGCTATTCCTTTGATGTGATGTTTAACACTGAATAATGTTTTTTTACATATTTTAGCGCCTTGAAGAAATAATGAAAAGGACAAGAAAATCAGACGCATCAGGCAAAGTGAGTACAAAATAATTACCAAAGAATAAATTATACCACAAAGAGGATCACATACTTTTTACTGTGATGAATAAATAAAGGGCAAGATGTCTTACACTGACAGAATGAACAGAGGAACTTTGGATGAGATCATTGAAAAATAAGAATTCTGGGTAAAACCTGGTCTCCCAATTTAATAAAATTGAACTGCCGATGCTTGTGAATGTGGCAGTTCAGATTAGTTAATAGAGACGTCTCTGCCAAGGAACCAGTATCAATAAACAAAAGGACTATCTACCCCTTAAATATCATATGACCCATAGAAAGCAGCTTAAGCCATATACGGTGGAGAGCTGCTTGTGCTGTGGTGGGGCATTTCTGTTATTGTAAACAATTGCTGTAAAAGGTAGTGTGTACTGCTTGTCTGTAAAATGTCTTTATGGATTGTAAATGATTAATGAATTAGGATGGAAAATGAAAGAGCTGCCCGACTCTCCCAGTACTGTTTATCTAAGTTGGAGCTGATCGAGCAAAGTTTGAAGATATCCACTTGGGAGCGGGGCAGTGGCCATTTTCTGTGCATGAGATTTAAGAGGGGCAACTGTTAAAGGAGAAGTCGGGCCAAAGCTTTTTTGGCCCTACTTCTCCTGTAGGTTATGGAAGTGCACTTAGTTCCACACTCCTGTTACCTGTATGTATTCAGCCGACAGCTGGCCAACATCCGCTGCCCGCTGACGTCACTCAGCCAATTCCTGTGACTCTGAGAAGCATGGCATAAAATTGTGTCCATAACTGGGTTGTGCATTTATGTATTTTGTCTCTTGCAGAAGAAGGAAGATAAGCAAACAATGAATGGAAAAGAGACCAAACAAGAATCTACACCAGTCAAAGGTAATCTGAATACTAAACCAGAGGATGGAACCTATTAGAACCTGCCTCCACCTCTTCTGATTCATAGTTTCATATACTGTACAGTATATCTAAAGTTAGGCATGCATGGTTTGAATTTTGTCCGATTCCAGCTGAACTGGATGAAATTTAAGCCATGGATGGCCCTGCCGGCACCACCCTGCCTAAAAAAAGTCGATTTTAAAAAGTCAATGGAAAATACATGGGTCATGGGACTTAAGATGAGGCAACACGCAAAATAAGCATATTAATACTTTTATAGAAAAAATAGATTAAATGGTACAATCTAATGACAGACGTTATTTTATTATGCGACAATATTTATGCCTATGCTGCGATGAATATGAAATTATATTTTTATACCTATTTATTGATTGTGGATTAGCTCATTATATATAACCATTTTGAGTGTTAGGATGACAAGCGATCATTTTGTTATGCGATAATATTTATGCCTATACTGCGATTAATGTGTAATTATATTTTTATACCTATTTATTGATTGTGGATTAGTTCATTATATATAATAATTTGATGTCTGTCATTTGATTGTACCATTTGATCTATTTTTTCTACCATGTAATAAAAGTATTAATTTCCTTTTTTTGTGTGTTGCCTCATCTAAAGTCCCATGACCCATGTATTTTCTATTGTATTGTATTTAGGGATGGAGGCATCTCGCTTTTGATGCATCAGATAATTTTCTCTTTTTTGTCGTTTTAATAATTGACTTGGCTGAACAGTGACTCCATGCTATTAGATGCAGTCACTGTTCGGGTATTCAGACAACTGTGGGTCCTGAAGCTGTCTGAATAGCCAGCAATCTATTATTTTCTCTTGGTCAGCCTGCGGGCTAAATAGCAGAGCTCTAAATCTGACTTCGCTTTAGTATCTACTAACAGTACATTATTGTGCAAGATTAAATATTGCTTTTCTTTTTCTTGCATTGTCTACAGCTGAAACAGTACCTACTGATGTTATCATGAAGATTGAGCTTCCAGAGAAGAAGGTGGTGAGAATACAAGACAGGAATGCAGCATCTGACATATCTCAGGGGTTAGTCTAGATGCAAATATATACATTTTTTTTTATTACATTATTAGCATTTGAAGTTCATTTAAATGGTGCATTCACAGTAAACTATGGGGCATGGATGTTGGAATTCAGTTTACAGTGTTTTCTCCTCACTCAAACATTTCACTTTAAAGCAGTAGTAAACTTAAAAAAAAAAAAAAAAAAGAATTCCCCCCTGCAAGGTAAAGGCATTATGTGCTAGTATGCATTGCATACTAACATATATTATGAAAGACTTACCTTAAAACAAAGCCCTCCAGTGGCATTCTGTCACCGCTGACAGTGCTTCCATGTTCCTTTCAGGATCATAGGCTGCAGCAACTTGAATGGCCGAGCCACGATGACGATGAGTCACCGCTACGGCAGAGAGCTCTAAAGAAACAACACAGGTATACTGTCCCTTTAGAGGGCATGCGTCGGCATTACCAGCAGCTGCTCACTGGAATATCTCCTAAAGGGTGCACGTTTAGGAGATATTCATTTTACGTACAAGTAAGCCTTTTTATAGGCTTGCCTGTAACTAAAAAACAGGAGTTTACTACCACTTTAAGTAATTGGCGTAACAGAATTAATTCTTCTGATTTCAGTAAAGTGGGACAGGGCTTCATCACCTTCTCTGCTGTTCAGAAGCCCAGCAGGTAGATTCCCTTGCGCCCTAACTCAGTCATGGCCTGTGATTAGCCTGGCTTGTGTCAGAGGGTTTTTGTTCACTTCAAGTGGGTTTTTACATTACCCTTACAAGTCTATAGGAATGCAAAACTCACTTGAAGCAGGTCAAATGCACCTGTGAAATAATTCTAAATGATCTGTCAAGCATCTGAAACTGATGCTAAAGTAGTGCTATCGGCACAAGAGCAAAGCCCATCGACAGGCTTGTACTTGTCAATGCTTGGTTTTTTCAAAATGTATTCCTATGAAGCATGCACTAGGGGGCGCCAAACGGAAATATAAGTTATGACAAGCTAATAGGTTAAACTTGTGTTAAAAAAAAAAAAGAAAAGAAAAACAACCATAAAATTCATAAATGTCAATTTGCTAAGATGTATACATTTTTTTAAATTGCGTTTGGTATTTTAGCTTATGATGCCTTATATCTTCTCTCATATTTCTAAACTAAATGTTCAATTCATTGGTATTACAGAAATGTGAAATTGGGATGAAAAGGATATTTGGTTACTAAAAGATTTTATATCACATAAATTGCAAATTTGCTCAAAAAATTATGTTATCACCACCTCAAATCGCTTTTTTTTTTTCTGCTCCTCACAGTAGACCATTTTTCGAATCCCAGTGTTAATACCAACCAGTAGTGTTTGAACACTTTGCAAACCTTGTGCTAATGTTTGTGAATTGACTTTTACATACAGGATATCTTAACTAATAATGTGAATTGTAGGTGATATATTGAACTGATAAAAGCTTTAGTGAACTTAAACCAAGATTGTATAAAATTAGCAAATGAAGCCCACCAATATAGATACAACCAGCAATATGCTTTTGTGTATTGACAATATCATGTTACACTGAGTACTATCTTCTTTTTGTTGGTTTTGACCTGGTTTATATTCGTATGTTATTTCACACTATTGAAAAGGTTTGCTAAATGAAATGTATCCTGGATACATAATACATCCTAACTGCCCAAGGCTTCATTCACACGGCCGTAGAACAAGGGTTTTTAATTGTGGACCTGAACACAGCTACATTGTTTTAATGGAGCTAATCGCACAGGTGTGTAAACATGAGCTGCTTTCAGATCCAGAACACAGAATCCAAAAATCCGTGTCTAAGAACATGCGATTTACATGCTTACGCATGTACGTGCATAAATGAAGTCTAAACAAAGGGGAAAATAGGTTATTATGTACGTCTTTGCATCTATAATGTACCCGGAGATGGAGTCTGAAATGCATAGGCAGGCCTTTCTTACAGCTCTGGCTCGAGAGCCCTGGTAATGTAACAGGGAATCACCGGAGCACAGAGTCGCACGAGTAGTGTAGATGTGTGTTGTGACGTGCATAGGAGCCTGGATAGATGCACACAGGTAAAAGGACAAGGCTGAAGACAGGCACGGGTCAGCGGGTGCGGATGCAGGTATGCAGGTTAAGACAAGGTCAGACAGTCCAGGTTGGCAACATTTGAGCAGATAAAAAAGCAGGCAGCAGGATAGTCAGGAGCCAGGCCTGGGTCGATAACAGCAAGGCAGATAATCCAGGGGAGCAGGCTGAAGAATATTCAAGAGGCAAGCCAGGGGTCAGTATGGGCAGCGTTCAGGCAGAGTCAGGTTCAACAAAGGTTGGCAATAGAGGATCAGATACAGGAACAGATGCACAGATGCGAATAAGACCAAACGGCACTGACACAATGACATTGTGCAGATTAAATAGCCCGCCTGGTGAGAATACGCGCTCGCACATGTGCACTTACATTCGCTCGCGCACCAGCTACGCTGCCACGGGCAGGAGTTCTCTGATTACTGTGCATATGAGAATTCCCACATCTTTCCTGACAGAATCGCTACATATTTCTACACAACTATACGCATCTTTACGCAAGAACTTTTCTCCTAGAAAGCACATGTGTAATAATATCAGTTAAAATTTTATGGCCTAATTAAGCAAACAAACATACTCTTTTTTTTTTTCTCTTTACTCCTTTGATTTAAGAGGAGCCAGTTGAAGTGGCACACTAGAAAGTATGCAATTTGTGTCAGAGATATCTAGCTAGGAGAAGGCCTCATGTCATTCCCATAACTCACTGGTGGGATTAGCACTCCAGTTCAGGGAATCAGGAAGAGCTGAAGTCTGTACAAGGCAAAAACTGCTTTCTGCTTTCCTCAACACCCTATATTGTCTGTTGAATAAATATGTTACTTTTAGAATATACACTATATTACCAAAAGTATTGGGATGCCTGGGAATGTTCAACCATTCTTCCAGAAGTGCATTTGTGAGGTTAGGCACTTATGTTGGAGAGAAGGCCTGGCTCACAGTCTCCGCAGTATCCATGTCTTTATGGACCTTGCTTTGTGCACTGGTCCAAATCATTTGGTGGAGGGGTTATGGTGTGGGGTTATTTGTCAGCAGTTGGGCTTGGCCCCTTAGTTCCAGTGAAGGGAATTCTCAAGGCGTCAGCATACCAAGACATTTTGGACAATGTCATCTTTGTGGGAACAGTTTGGGGATGGCCCCTTCCTGTTCCAACATGACTGTGCACCAGTGCACAGAGTAAGGTCCAAAAGGACATGGATGAGTGAGTTTGGGGTGCAGGAACTTGACTGGCCTGAGCAGAGTCCTGACCTCAACCCAATGGAACACCTATGGAATAAATTAGAGTGCAGACTTCGAGCCAGGCCCTTTCATCCACATCAGTGCCTGAGCTCACGAATGCGCTTCTGGAAGAATGGTCAAACATTCCCATAGACACACTCCTAAACCTTGTGGACAGCCTTCCCAGAAGAGTTGAAGCTGTTATAGCTGCAAAGGGTGGGCCAACTCCCTAAAGGACTAAGACTGGGATGCCATTAAAGAGGAACTGCACTGCATCTGGGCACCACAAACACTATTTAATTCATTTTTAGTATTTAAAACAAACTCTCCCATCCATCCATGTCTCCATGCTTTATTTTGCTGAGAAATTATTTTGAAAAATGCCCCCTGGCATTTCTGGCAGTGGCCATCTTGAGTAAGGGCAGATGATTCATGTATCATTTACATCCTGGAATTCGTCTCACACTGGCTGAGCTGAGAACCCTCCCTCCCCTCCTCAAGACTCCTGGGATGTATGACATCATTTTCAGAGGCATGGAAACCAGGAAGTAATTGAAGAAATGCAAAAAAAAAAAAGTGTAAAACAATTAAACATTATGTGTATTCCTATCTATTTACGAATGCTAGCAGCATAAGGAATAGAAAAAGTCCATGTTGACTGAGAGTTAAGTTCATGTGCGTGTAAAGGCAGGCATCCCAATACTTTTGGTAATATAGTATATATACTGTATATCTAAAACCTTTTTTTTTTTTTTTAAGTTGGATTGAGAAGAAAAGGGTTAAAATGTAACAAAAAAGAAGGGGGGGGTGTACCCATATCAATGTAAACAGTTAAAAAAGATTAATTCAATAAAAAGTACTAAAATACACTGACTGCAGTAGCAGGAAAGAAGTTATGTCAGTGTGAAGAGGAGTCCTGATATCCTGGCTCTGCTGTGCCGAATCCGGTGGATGGCGGCTGACCTGTGTGCAGAGATCGGCAGGCAAGTGGCTGGTGTCTGCATAGTTTGGCATGGAACCTGGAGTGCTGGGCAAAAAGGCAGCGTGAGCTGTCAGGCTGTGTGGAATGCAAGCCGCTCTCCACAAGGGCGGCTTCCTGGAGCTTTTGGCGATCCTCAGAAGCACTCTGGGTGATGTCACGACGTTGGGTGTGGTTACGCATTTTGAGGCAATAGTAAAACCAAGAGGAGCCGCACCATCTTATTACCCACCCGGAACATTGTCTTTTAGGTACTCTTAAATAAACCTCCCATCTTCTAGCTTTCCCCCCATACCAGCCATACCCAAGGGACACCTACAGGGTTATAGCATATTCCCTTTGAGGGGTAAAACCCCTGTCAGGTTTTCTTGCAGTTTCCTATTAGGAAAGTGAAAGAAAATATCTTGAAAAAGAATCCACTCTTGTACAGTTGTCACTCCAGGAAGTGTTGCCATTGAAAGATTGTTTTGGTGACGACCCCATATTTGTATTTCTTCTCCCTAGGACTGTGGTGACCCGGACAAATAGATATGCGGGGGCCCCAATACGCCATCCACATCCCCTTAGTATTCCATCCAGAACTTAAGAAAAGCTGAACTTTAAAATACTGCAATCATACTTCATATGTACTAAAGTGATGTTGGCATAGAGCAACTTATAATAAACTGTCTAATTATACGTCTATTTCATTTAGAGGCTCTCTGGTAAATGGGGTACAACCATCCAAACAAGAAAATGGCTTCTCCTCCAAAGATTCATCCCCTGCATTTGAAGAGGTGATAACACTTTCTGATATCAGCAGTTCTAATGGAGAGAAGGGGATTCCACCTGACGAACCAATTATCGCCTTTGGGGGAAAGGATACATTTATTAAGAAGTCTACTGTGCAGCCCCCTCAAGTAACAGGTAAGAGTCATTCCAAGCAAATGGGGAGACAAGTTAGTGACCTGCTAATGTTGTGCAGCAAACTCTGCAGCTGGGAAAGTCAGACACTATGCCCAATGTATGTGCACTTCATTAGTCTCCCAAATTTCTATGGAACCCTTTACAAATGTAGGGCATTCATGTCTGTAACATTTCATACTTCATTATAGTGTCAAATGGGAGCAGACTAACCTCTGTTACTGCAAGGAAGGGAGGAAAAATAATTTTTATTCAATGGGCCTCGTTTGCACCAAGCTGTGCAATAATAACAGATTGCATTTGACAATTTAAAGAGGTTGTAAACCCCAAAAAAAATGAAAAAAAAAAAAAATCCTGTAAGACAAAGGCATAATGAGCTGGTATGCATCACAGGAAATACTTACCTTAGAATGAAGCCCCGGGAGTGCCGCCTGCTCAGCAGGGACACAGCCGACATGTTCGGCCGTTCTGCTTCCTGGTTTGCGTCCCCCGGCCATCTGATTGGCCGGAGGCGCGATTACATCGCTCCCACCCATGCGCACCGGAGCCGCCGTTCACGGCACAGGGCTCTGAAGGAACGGCATGGGTGGCCGTTCCTTCAGAGCACATGTGCCAATGACGTCATCGGCTTCGTTTAAAAGTAAATATCTCCTAAACAGTGCAAGTTTAGGAGATATTTACAGTACCTATAGGTAAGCCTTATTAAAGGCTTACCTATAAGTACAAGTTATAAGAGAGGGTTTACAACCTCTTTAAGCTGTCAAATAACTAAATAAAAAAAAAACACTGTACTTGTGTTTTATTTGCCTTTTCAGCTTTTATAATTGAACAGAAAATGACATAAAGGTGCTTGTTAACCTTTTTACATGCGTAATAGATGCATGTAAACCTGTGCACGATAAAGAGAATACATACTGGTCAGTAGCACGTCAGATGCATTTTCAGTAAAAACATTTCAGGTTAAAGTGTACTGTATGTAAATACATTTTTTTGAAAATAATGGCTAAATTGGGAAAGAGTTAGGCCTGTTGCCAAGTCTAACCCTTTTGTCAAGTTGATCCTGGCAGTCATTTTCACCTAGAAAGGAAATTAGGGGAGTTCCAAAAATTTTGGATGTCATCCGTGCAAGAAACAAGGGGAAATCCTCCAGTAGGTACACCTGTTCTTGTGACAACTCTCCTAGAGGAGAATTATGTTCACTTTGGAGAAGTCTTCTTTCATTTCCTGTTCTATTTCCAGGGATATCTCCCCATTAGGACACAGACAGTAGAAAATAGCATTTTATTGGTTTTAACTGTTCTCTACTCTAAAGCAAAAAAAAAAAAAATGTTCTGGCTTTACTTGCAGCGGAAGCCAATCAGTGGGTCCGGCGGACTCGATGTCCGCTGGCACCCGGCGATCGTTCAGGACACAGGCAGAACAGCGATCTGCCTATGTAAACAAGGCAGACTGCCGTTCTGTGACAAGAGAAGACTGTGATCTCTGCCTTCCCACAGTTAGCAAGCACTCCCTAGAAACACGTTTAACCCTTTGATCACCCCTGATGTTAACCCCTTCCCAGCCAGTGTCATTAGTACAGTGACAGTGCATAATTTTTAGCACTGATCGCTGCAATAATGTCACGATAATGTCCGATTTGTCCACCGCAATGTCGCAGTCCTGTTATAAGTCGCTGATCACTGCCATTACTAGTAAAAGAAAGTAAAAATTCCATAAATCTATCCCATAGTTTGTAGACGCTACAGTGGGTACGGAAAGTATTCAGACCCCCTTAAATTTTTCACTCTTTGTTATATTGCAGCCATTTACTAAAATCATTTAAGTTCATTCTTCTTCCTCATGAATGTACACATAGCACCCCATACTGTCAGAAAAACACAGAATTGTTGACATTGTTGCAGATTTATTAAAAAAGAAAAACTGAAATATCACATGGTCCTAAGTATTCAGACCCTTTGCTGTGACACTCATATATTTAACTCAGGTGCTTTCCATTTCTTCTGATCATCCTTGAGATGGTTCTACACCTTCATTTGAGTCCAGCTGTGTTTGATTATACTGATTGGACTTGATTAGGAAAGCCACACACCTGTCTATATAAGACCTTACAGATCACAATGCATGTCAGAGCAAATGAGAATCATGAGGTCAAAGGAACTGCCTGAAGAGCTCAGAGACAGAATTGTGGCAAGGCACAGATCTGGCCAAGGTTACAAAAAGATTTCTGCTGCACTTAAGGTTCCTAAGAGCACAGTGGCCTCCATAATCCTCAAATGGAAGACGTTTGGGACGACCAGAACCCTTCCTAGAGCTGGCCGTCCAGCAAACTGAGCTATCGGGGGAGAAGAGCCTTGGTGAGAGAGGTAAAGAAGAACCCAAAGATCACTGTGGCTGAGCTCCAGAGATGCAGTCAGGAAATGGGAGAAAGTTGTAAAAAGTCAACCATCACTGCAGCTCTCCACCAGTCGGGGCTTTATGGCAGAGTGGCCCGACGGAAGCCTCTCCTGCTGTAAGACACATGAAAGCCTGCATGGAGTTTGCTAAAAAAACACCTGAAGGACTCCAAGATGGTGAGAAATTAGATTCTCTGGTCTGATGAGACCAAAATAGAACTTTTTGGCCTTAATTCTAAGCGGTATGTGTGGAGAAAACCAGGCACTGCTCATCACCTGTCCAATACAGTCCCAACAGTGAAGCATGGTGGTGGCAGCATCATGCTGTGGGGGTGTTTTTCAGCTGCAGGGACAGGACGACTGGTTGCAATCGAGAGAAAGATGAATGCGGCCAAGTACAGGGATATCCTGGACAAAAACCTTCTCCAGAGTGCTCTGGACCTCAGACTGGGCCGAAGGTTTACCTTCCAACAAGACAATGACCCTAAGCACACAGCTAAAATAACGAAGGAGTGGCTTCACAACAACTCCGTGACTGTTCTTGAATGGCCCAGCCAGAGCCCTGACTTAAACCCAATTGAGCATCTCTGGAGGGACCTAAAAATGGCTGTCCACCAACGTTTACCATCCAACCTGACATAACTGGAGAGGATCTGCAAGGAGGAATGGCAGAGGATCCCCAAATCCAGGTGTGAAAGACTCGTTGCATCTTTCCCAAAAAGACTCCTGGCTGTATTAGATCAAAAGGGAGCTTCTACTAAATACTGAGCAAAGGGTCTGAATACTTAGGACCATGTGATATTTCAGTTTTTCTTTTTTAATAAATCTGCAACAATGTCAACAATTCTGTGTTTTTCTGTCAGTATGGGGTGCTATGTGTACATTCATGAGGAAGAAGAATGAACTTAAATGATTTTAGCAAATGGCTGCAATATAACAAAGAGTGAAAAATTTAAGGGGGTCTGAATACTTTCCGTACCCACTGTATATATTTTGTGCAAACCAATCAATATACGCTTATTGATTTTTTTTTTTTTTTAACAAAAATATGTAGCAGAATACATATTGGCCTAAATTGATGAAGAAATTTGATTTTTTTTTTTTTTTTTATTGGATATGTTTTATGGCAAAAAAAGTAAGAAATATCGTCTTTTTTTTTTTTTTTCAAAATTGTCGGTCTTTCTTTGTTTATAGTGCAAAAAATAAAAACTGCAGAGGTGATCAAATATCACCAAAAGAAAGCTCTATTTATGGGGAAAAAAGAACATAAATGTTATTTGGGTACAGCATTGCACGTCCGCGCAATTGTTAGTTAAAGTAACGCAATTCATTAAGGGGTAAACCTTTCGGAGTTAACAAATTAATGTTGCTTTTTGTAGTAACTGTATAAAATTCCTTTGACTTTTAAACTACCTTTAGGCCAGGACTGAGAGTAGGGATTCAGGTCAAAACTTGCAGACCAACTTTCCCTCTTCAGACGAAGCTTTAGCCTGTTAACTGAGACAGTATAAATGGTTTGAGAGATACCGGTCCAACTGTATTTAATTAATGTAAAGTGAGAACAGTTAGTCTTACTACATGATTTCCTAAGTATAAAGTTTTAATCCTTTCCCACTCAAAGGAATAGAAGGTTTATTACTGTCTGTGTTCATTTCTTTTCAAAAAAGCCATCCATACATGGATCGAAATTTGGCCTGTTCACCAGGGCCCAGTCAAATTTCGATCGATATATGGGCTAGCTGGTTGTACACAAGTTATGTCATCCATAAATCTGTCTCTCAGAAGATTGCCCACAGTGATAAAGTAGGTGCCAATCTCTCAGTGTCAAACTAAAAATTGTGCCACACTCCACTCATTAAAGTGTGTCCAAATGTCTTCTCTTTGCACAAATCCTGCAATCCTCTACATCCCAGTGCTGTTTACATGTGCTCTCGCCTATTTGGATGGACCTCTACAATTATAGGAGGTCATATACCATTTAAAAAAACCATCAAAATACAAGGCTCAGTAGCACCTCTCCGCTCAATTCCTTCTTGTGTTCGTCTCCAATGTGTTTGCAGCTCAGAAGAAATATAAAAAGTTCACAGTGCTTACTGTTTTATTTTACTAAAATAAATATGGATTAAAATCACTCACATGTAAAAGAAGTATGTACAGGCATTTATTTAAATTTGTCTGAAAGCTGTCTGTCAGATCTGTCCTAAGCCGGCCATAGATGGATTGAAATTCGGCCGGTTCAGTAGGGACCGGATGGGTTTTGATCAATGTATGGGCAGGCTGGATGTACAAAAGCTGATCTTGTACAGAAGTTGCTCGATCAGTGCCACCAGCTATAGGCGGCAACACTGATCATTGTATTCTGTTGGCCCACCTGCAGAACACAATAGTGCTGTGGGAGTGACTCCCCCATCCACATCGAATGTGTGAATAGGGGAAATCGGCATTTTTTTTTTTTTTTCCGTTCAATCCGCTGGTTGAATGAAAACCAAAAAGTATGTGTATGGCCTGCCTTACTCTCTGTGTACCAGTGGCAACTCATTCACTCCGCCCAGCGTGGTAACATCCCAAGACACTTACTTTTGAAGATGAACACCAGAGAAATTTAGCGGAGAGCTTTTGTGGCTTGATTTATCCAGTATATTTATTTATTTATTTCAGGTTCTCGTATAGCGCTGTCAATTTACGCAGAGCTTTACATCTACATTGCACATTCACATCAGTCCCTGCCCTCAAGGAGCTTACAATCTAAGGTCCCTAACTCACATTCATAAATACATAGTAGGGCCAATTTTTTTTATACAGGATCCAATTAACCTACCAGTATGTCTTTGGAGTGTGGGAGGAACAGTATATGACCTACTATAACTGTAGAGATCCATTCAGATAGATGAGAGCACATCTAAGGAACACGTGTGTAAAATATTGTGGGGTTCATGCACAGAAGGGACCCTATATTTGAGTGTTGCACTAATATTTATGTATATGTAATTTTGCATGTTGGGTTATCTTGTTGTTTCCGTTTGGCTATCGCTGGAGCAGGTGTCACCATCCGAAGGTTTCCTTTTACCTCTTGTTCTAGTGACCATTTTTGTATCTCAACGCAAAGCTTTAGTGCAAAGAAGCTATTGGGTAGATTGAACTCCAGCTCTGGACTGGGTGCTATACCCTCTGGACTTTCTTGCACAACAACATGTTTTTCAATAGATATCCTGGTTAACATCTACGTTCTTCTCAGAATTTGGAATAGTGTTATCGTCGAAAAATGAGTAATGTTACATTTTAGTTTCTTGGAGTTTGGAAATTGCCTTTATTAATTTATTTGTATCTTTTACTGCCTTACAGAAGTTCTGTAACCCTTTATAAGGCTGTATCAGAGTTCCTGTTGGCTGGAAGGACTTCAAGGTGATGGCGATAAGAAGAACAGTAGATCTTTGGGGCCAACGACCTAACATTGAAACCTTCGTGTTGTCACCATTAGATCACCATGACATTTTTACTGAAGAGGCCACCGTGAACTGAATGTCAAAGGGAGATAAACTGAAAATGCTGGCCACAACGAATGTGGCTGCAATTAGGACAGATATTACCAGTGCCACATCTACCCACCATTGACAAATACTGGACACTTCTTAGTGTTATTATAATTTTTTGTGTTTTTGTTTCTAACATGCACCTTATATAATAAAGTAAAACTGACAAGGTTTATTTCACAAGGACGCAGAGACAAGTGGTAAAAGTGGAATAACCCAGCGCCGTCTGAAAATGTGTGAATGAGCTTCCTGGTGCTCCTAATAATGTAGCTATTTAATGAAAAGAGACTGCTGGGTACAATGCTGTATGTGAATTCTGTAAATAAAACCTCACAGTGTTACATCCACATTCATAACAAATCGCCTTTTCTTGCATATGACAATAGTGGAAGAACTGTATTTTTTTTTTTTAATCTAGCTTTATAGGCTGTGATGCCGTTCCAGTGTTTTAGGTGTAACTGTATGTAATGTAGCATTGTTAAAAAAGAGAGAGAAAAGAACCCAACGGGTCTACAATGTTGGAAAACTCAACCCCAAAGAGGGGAGTTAGCCCCCATTATTCTTCTCACCATGGGACTTTCTAGGCTGAGGTTGTCATAAATTGGAAGATCACACAATGATTTAAAAACCACATCTTTATTAATTTTATCAAAAAAGAGATAAAAGCATAATATATATAAAAACGTTTTTTACAGCTATATTGCGGGCATGTCTGCCTGGATACATTCAATGTAGATACAGTACTGATAGGTCCTACGCGTTTCGCTGAGCGTTGTGCTCGTTCAATAGCTTCTTCAGGGACCACATGTAGTACTTAGAGACTGTTTCTAAAGACTTTATCAAATCACAAAGGAAAAAATAAAGAAAAATAAAAAATAAAGGACAATACAATAATAATCATGAAGACTAGACTAATGTCTATATATATATATATATATATATATATATATATATAGCATCTAAGCATTGTTATATTCTTTTCACAGAATTCAGTTGTCAATAATGCTTACCAGTAATTGGAAAAAGCAGTTGCCAAGCCTGCCAGGCACTCCTAAGGGATGTGGCTGTGAGTGATTTTCCTTAGAACCGATATCTTTCAACTATTCATGTATGTAATGTAGCAACGGGCAGAAAATGGGCTGCCATATAAATGGTAATTGATCCCAGTGATCCCCCTGTTCTTTTGCTTGATGTTCAGATCAACAGTGCAGTATATAGTCGCCAGTGCTGCTAAATCTGTAACAGGTGTCGGACTTTGTTCACAAATTAAATGTAGATGGGCAGGATCCAAGTCAGGCTGCCTATAATTCTTTATGAATTAGCCTGCACATCTGCCTTCAGCTAGTAAATATGCTGCCCACAACATGTCATCAGAGCTGGAAAATACCTCACTGCTGGGTTCAAAAGTTTCTTATTTTAGATGTACAGCAGGCCAGCAAAGCCCTGATGCTTCCTTCCATTTTAAAGAAATTGTACACATACCCTTTAATGGGAGTGTGTGTCATTTGAAAAATAAGTACATGTGTACATGTGCCCAATGTACTTTCGCAATACAGCAAGGTTTCCAATGCACACTTGATTGGTTTGAATATCTTGTGCATTTTATTAAAATATAGACAACTCTAAGGGAATGTACAGTCTTTGCAATGTTTTTTTACATATACATGTAAAAGTGGACAAATTGTTGTGCATAATCGTGTTAGTGTTTTTTTAATCTTTCTAACAGCTTTGTTTCTATTTAATAGTTTTCAAATAATATACTGTATGTACGTGGAGGAAGCCATATTAGCTCCTTACATATTCAGGTACTGCTTCCTACACAATGATTTTGATTTACTGCTCCTCACAGTGCAAGTCTATCAGTTGTCTGACTTATCAAACACAATGCACTTCCAATGTAAGTGATCTTATTAGTGGTTAAGAAAAATCTATCCAACAATCAAAAGAGTAATCTGTGAAAGATGTCAAAACTACTGAAATAATAACACATTGAAAATACCCACTTGCCGACCAGTCATGTACCTGCTGCAGGAATAATCCTGGTACCATTTTTTAGAGCCAATGGACGGCTCTCTTGTATAGCAACTGGAGCAGTTAACTAGCCACGGGATTGCTTTTACAAGCAGCTCCCCCTTCCACCCAGCACCTTCCACAGTTTTACCGGGACCTCCCATCCCACAGGTAGTCCTGATCGACCAGCTGGTGCTTCCACCGACTAATCGGAGAGCCGAACAAAGACCAGATTGGCTTTGTTCAGCTCTCAGCTATGGTAACCTGGAAGCGATGACCTGACATCACTTCCGGTTTACCCGGATGTCAATGTCGCTATTTTCAAAAATCAAAAGAATTAAAAGAAAACAATCTTGGTATGATCGAAAGCTTTCAAGGGCAGAGGAGGGATTAGGAGTCATAGAGACCAGATCTCTCCATAAAGTGTACCTGTCACATGCCAATTGCTGTCACAAAGGATGTTTACATTCTTTGTAACAGCAATAAAAGTGATCAAGAAACATTAAAGCGGAGTTCCAGCCTTTTCACTCACCTGTCCAACGGTCCAGCGACGCGGCCGCCCGAAGCCTCGATCCTCTCCCTCTGGTCTCGGCGGCGCCGGCATCACTGCTGTGGGCACCCGGCTGTGACAGTTTGCAGCTTCACAGCCGGGTACCCACTGCGCATGCGCAAGTCGCGCTGCGCGTCTTGATTGGCCGGCAATCTTCTGGGACCTCTGACATGTCCCAGAAGATTGCAGGGAGGGAGGGGGAGAGGAGAACTTCCGTTCAGGGCGCCGCGGCGCTCCGAGCGGAAGTGGGAGCGGGTACCTGTCAAAACTAGGTACCCGCTCCCCCCCCAAAAAAATGACATGCCAAATGTGGCATGTCAGGGGGTTAGAATACCTAAAGCGGAAGTTCCACTTTTGGGTGGAACTCCGCTTTAAGTGACAGTGTAAAAACAAAATAAATAATTAAAAAAACATTTTTTTTAACCACTTCTGGACCGGAAGATTTTCCCCCTTAATGACCAGTCCATATTTTGCGATTCGGCACTGCGTTACTTTAACGGACAATTGTGCAGTCGTGCGATGCTGTACCTAAATAAAATAGATGTCCTTTTTTCCCACAAATAGAGCTTTTATTTGTTGGTATTTGATCACCTGTGTGATTTTTATTTTTTGCGCTATAAACAAAAAAAATAGAGACAATTCTGGAAAAAAAAAAAAAAACAATATTTTTCACATTCTGCTATATAACATTCCCCCAAAAAAAAATTTCAAAATCAAATTTTTTTAACATTTTAGGCCAATTTGTTTTCTGCTACATATTTTTGGTAAAAAAAAAAATCGCAATAAGCGTATTTTGATTGGTTGGCGCAAAAGTTATTGCGTCTACTAACTACGGGAAAGATTTATGTAATTTTTTATTGTTTTTTTTTTTTTAACTAGTAATGGCGATCTGCGATTTTTTTTTTTTTTTTGCGGGACTGCGACATTGCGGCGGACAGATCGAACCCCTCCCTGACTGACATTTTTGACACTTTTGGGAGTACCAGTGACATTACTACAGTAATCAGTGCTATAAATATGCACTGTTACTATAAAAATGACACTGGCAGGGAAGGGGTTAACTTTATTGGTGATCAGTGGTTTAAATGTATCCCTAGGGGCGTGTTTCTGTCAGGGGGCGTGGCTTGTGATGTAACCACAGAGACATACAATCCTACATAGCAGGATCGTATAGTCTCTGCACTTCAGGCAGAATGACAGACGGCTGTGTTTACATCAGCCGTCTGCCTTTCTCCCTCTCCTGCGGACATCAGAGCCGCCGGTCACACGCGTGGGGATCCCTGGGAACGAGCGGGGGCGGGAGCGCGCCTCCAGCGGCGTGCGCTCGCCCCCTACAGGCTCCTGGGCGAGCGACGTAGTACTACGTCGCTTTGCCCAGGAGCGGCTGACTGCCGCATTAAATGTATTTGCAGTCGGCAAGTGGTTAAAGGATAACCAAAACAAAAATGTAATATATTGCAGCTTACTAGTCTAATTTGATGTGATGGTTGCTTTAAAAAATAATTCAGCCACTACATTTATAGACTGGAAGTTTGCAATAAAAACATTTTTTCGAGGTTTAGATATGCTTTAAAGCAATTGTTGGTGTGATGCAAGTTCAAGAAGCTCTATATAGATTTTTGCTAGCATTGAGCTTTATGTAAATGGCATCACTGTCTTCTAACCAGCACAATGCAAGCCTTGTTAAATGCAGCATGCTTTTGTTTTATTTTGACTCATGTTTGAGTTGCTTTGACCTGTTTTATTCTCCATGGTAGCAATTTATGATTAGCTTACAAGCTACTTCAGGCTGCTATAAACTGCTTTGAGATGCTTTTAAAATGATGTTGACTTGTATACCAAAGGAAAACAACCTGAAAAGTAGACCAGTCCACATTGCAAGTCATTTTTTCTTAGTTTAGTACAACAATTGAGTACTTAGTAATAATTGAGTACCAGCATACTTTTTTAAAATTTTATTTGCACTAAGATCCAGATTTTCAGGACAGGCTGTCAGGGTGCTCCTCCTTCTTCAAGGTCCAAGCAGTAGTAATACACAAAGTATTAGCAGAATGTTTAACCACTTTAAGACCGGAAGGATTTGCCCCCTTCCTGACCAGGCCCTATTTTGCGATTCGGCACTGCGTTACTTTAACAGACAATTGCGTAATCGCGCGACGCTGTACCCAAATAAAATTGATGGGTTTTTTCCCACAAACAGAGCTTTCTTTTGGTATTTGATCACCTGTGCGATTTTTATTTATTTCACTATAAACAAAAAAAGAACAACAATTTAAAAAAAAAACTAAATTTTTTACATTCTGCTATATGACATTCTCAAAAAAAATGTAAAAATCAAAATTTTTTAACATTTTAGGCCAATTTGTTTTCTTCTACATAGTTTTGGTAAAAAAAATTTGCAATAAACGTATTTCGATTGGTTTGCGCAAAAGTTATTGCATCTACTAACTGCGGGAAAGATTTATGTCATTTTTATTGTTTTTTTTTTTACTAGTAATGGCGGCAATCTGCGATTTTTTTTTTTTTGCGGGACTGCGACATTGGGGCGGACAGATCGGACCCCTGACTGACATTTTTGGGGGTACCTGTGACAATACTACAGTAATCAGTGCTAAAAATATGCACTGTTACTGTAATAATGACACTGGCAGGGAAGGGGTTAACACTGTGGGTGATCAAGGGGTTGAATGTAAGCCTAAGGGAGTGATTCTAACTGTGGGGGGGGGGTGTGGCTTCTGAAATAACCATAGAGACATGTGATCCTATATAGAAGGATCACATGGGCTCTATGATCATTTCAGAGAGAAGAATGGTCAGCTGTGTTTACAACAGCTGCCCATCTTGCTCTCTCATCTGGGAGCGATCGCAGGTGTCAGACGGCAATAAGAGCCGCCTGACCCAGGCATCGGCTTCCCCGCTGCCAAGTGGGGGTGGGAGCGTGTGCTCGCCCCCTAGCTTCCAGCATGCGAACAGCGTAGGTCTACATCAGTTTGCGCAGGGGAGCAACCCTGCCGCAGTAAAAAGGCGGTGGGTGGTCCGGAAGTGGTTAAGTATAACTAAAGGTAAAACTTTTTTTTTTTTTTTAGTTTTGGATAGAATGGAAAGGGATTAGAACCCCTGTCAGTTTTTATTTCTGTCTGTGCCCCCGTTAAGGAGATTCACCCTCTCTATTTGTCCTGTTTACCATTATCAACAAAAGTGAAAGTAAAAAAAATCCAAAAGTAGATCTACGTCGCTCACCCAGGAGCCTGTATGGGGCGAGTGCGCTCCGCCGGAGGCACGCTCCCGCCCCCTGCTCGTTCACGGGTATCCCTGCGCGTGTGACCGGCGGCTCCAATGTCCGCCGGCCACTCGCAATCTCCCGCTGGAGAGGGAGAAAGGCAGGCGGCTGATGTAAACAAAGCCACCTGTCATTCTCCCTGGTGTAACTGCAGAGATCATACGGTCCTGCTATGTAGGATCGTATGTCTCTGTGGTTACATCACTAACCATGCCCCCCCCCCCCCACAGTTAGAAACACGCCCCTAGGGATACATTTAACCCACTGATCACCAATAATCAAATACCACCAAAAGAAAGCATATTTTTAGCACTGATTACTGTAGTAATGTCACTGGTACCCTCAAAAGTGTCAAAAATGTCAGTCAAGGGTCCGATCTGTCCGCCGCAATGTTGCAGTCCCGCAAAAAAAAAAAATCGCAGATCACCGCCATTACTAGTCAAAAACAAAAACAATAAAAATGACATAAATCTTTCCCGTAGTTAGTAAACGCAATAACTTTTGCGCAAACCAATCAAATACGCTTATTGTGATTTTTTTTTTTACCAAAAATATGTAGCAGAAAACAAATTTGCCTAAAATGTTAAAAAATTTAGATTTTTACTTTATTTTTTTGAGAATTTCATATATAAAAAAATGTGAAAAATATTGTTATTTTTTCAAAATTGTGGCTCTTTATTTGTTTATAGCGCAAAAAATAAAAATCGCACAGGTGATCAAATACAAACGAAAGAAAGCTCTGTTTGTGGGGAAAAAAAGGACGTCAATTTCATTTGGGTACAGCGTTACACGACCGCGCAATTGTCTGTTAAATCATGCAGTGCCGAATCGCAAAATAGGCCCTGGTCTTTGTGCAGCCAAATCCTCCGGGGCTTAAGTGGTTAATTTGTAAGGATTTCTATCACTTCCTGTTTTGGCTATGGGACAGGAAGTGAGGTGAAATCTCCTCAATGGGACACAGAGCCAAAAAAGAAAAAAAACTGACAGGAATTATGACCCTCCTTTACTATATCCAAAATTAAAAAAAAATGTTTCCTGACAGACTCCATGGCAGCTTACGTGTGGGTTAGTCCCGCCTCCTCCTACCTCATAGGACCCCACTCGCATAAATTTTTACTCCGTGTCAGAGGCCGTGTTCCTTTTTTGTCCTCCTTCTGAAAGGATTATGGTCAAATCTTACCTCATGAAGATTCCCGATTCAGGCCTGGCGGTCTGCACGTTGGATCGAGTGGTGTCCCCTTCATGTCCAGCACGCCCTAGCTATTAGCGGGGTAGGACACGGGCATTGAGTCAGTTGTCAGAAGAGCTTACAAACCTGGCCAATGGCAGGCAAAGCGACATTTGGCCAATCGTCCCAGCTATTAGCGGGAGGCCCATTAATACGCCCCATCATGTGTGCAGCCGCGGTGTCCGTATGGTCCAAGGTCTGATCGTGGAAGTGGTGATGTACCCTGCTTTACATTCTATGGCAGCAGTTTGTTTGTGTATATTCTCCTGTTGTTTGTTACTTATCTCTCCCTGGGGTCTAGTTTGGCTGTGGGATGCATGGTGTTCCATTCCAAGTCCTTCCCCTCCGCTCCACTGCTTCCTGGTGCCTTCCAGGCTCGATCTGAATCAAGGCTTGGTTCGCACAGGTGTGGGGGGGGGGGGGGGGGGCGGTGCCTTCCAGGCTCGATCTGAATCGAGGTTTGGTTTGCACAGGTGGGGGGAGGGGGGCGGTGACATCATTCCAGCAGCAAATTCAAATAGCAGTCAGTTTCAGCTGTTTGTGGGTTTGTTCAGCAGTGTTTCCAGCGGCTTCCCCGTGCTCTGCAGGAATCTTTTAAAGGTGAGCGATTGCTGTGATTATGCTGAATAGGCTTCCTGCCTGCTTTCTGCATGTCACTCATTCATGGTCTCTTGCAGTGTTCCTAAAGTTATATGGATGTCTCACCGCCCCCTGGTGGCCAGCCCCCTACATTACAGGTAAGATTGGTTTTATTCCTCTACCTGTAATGTTTGGGGTTTTTTTCTGCTGTTCTGTTGAGTCTTTATTTTCTTTCCTAAAACCCTTCTAGGTCTGAAAGACGTCACTCAGCCCGTGAAGATCAAGATCCTCCCAGGTCGCAAATGCGGCATTCATCATCAAGTTCCAGGCGCCATCGGTCGTCCTCTAAGAGACATGGTGAAGAGTCTGGAGCTACTTCAGGACACCACCACTTTGACAAAAGATCCTGCTGGGGATGTGGGGCACAGGTGCCTGATGGAAAGTCGCTCTATGAGCCCTGTTTTGCACATGCTGCAAACGAAAGGGAAGACAGCAGCCAGCAGATGGAGTCGCTGGTCAGGCGAGTAGTTAAGGAGTCCTTAAAAACCTTGGATCCTGCTCGTGCTGGAACTTCCTCCCCCAGGATGGCGAGTACTCCGGCTGGTGAAAATATTCATATCCCTGGGCCTTCCCAGCACAGTCACTCCTCATCTGACTACTCTGAGGGTGAGCTTGAAGCAGACGACCCTGGTGCGGGTTTTGACTTTGCCATGGTTCCCTCCTTGGTCAAAGCTGTGAAGGAAGCCCTGAAGTGGGATGAGCCGGTAGAGTCACCCTCTAAACAGAAGAGGTATTTTAAGCACCTCAAGAAGGAACGCCCTTTCTTTCCCCTGTCGGCGAAATCATTACAGACGAATGGGGCTACACAGAGAGAAAACTCTCTACTCTCCAAAGTGAACAAAATGTACCCGTTTAAAATGGAAGAGGTTAAACACCTGGAATCTGCACCTCTGGTGGATGCAGCGCTGATGCGTCTGGTGCGTCATGTCACCCTTCCGCTTGAAGACACAGTCACCTTTAAGGATGGCCTTGAGAGACGCATTGATTCAGACCTCAAGCGCATCTATGTGTCAGCAGGAATGGCATGCAAGCCAGCATTGGCTCTCGCAGCCCTGCCTAAAGCAATGGAGGTGTGGACAGACAGTGTGGACACAACACTCAGAAGCGTGTCGGAAGAAGTCGCAAGAAATTCGCCAGTACATGAGCTGAGGCTGGCGGCGGCTTTTTTGGAGGAGGCCTCCCTAGACATGGTCCGCCTTGCGGCACGGGTAATGCTTTCATCGGTTACTGCAAAACGGGCTCTTTGGTTACGTCCTTGGTTGGCCAATCCTGCGTCAAAACAGGCCTGGTGCCGAATTCCATTTGAGGGGTCCTCCCTATTCGGCAACAAGTTAGAAAGCGCCATTTCCCGTGCCACAGGTGATAAGTCGGGGTTCCTTCCCCAGGATAGGCGCTTGCTGGACCAGAAGAGGTCTCAGCCCAGGCAAGGGGCTGATCGATCAAGGGATGCTCGCCTATATAAGCCTGGCCGTCAATTCCGAAAGAACTGGAGAAGACCGCAGCCTTCAGGACAGAAAGCACCCAGAGGAGGGTCTTCTGGTGGTCGGGAGGCCACGAAGTCTTTTTGACGTTGTGCCTGCCCAGGCGAAGCAAGTCGGGGCTCAGCTACTACGCTTCCAACACGTCTGGGCAGCCTCGATAAACGACTTCTGGGTCGTCAAGACAGTATCAACAGGCCATTCCTGGAAATTCTGCAGTCCGCCCAGACTGAGGTTCATTCCAACCTCATTGCCACAGTCAGAAGAGAAAAGACAAGGCCTTCTGTCTTACGTAGATCTGTTGGTGGCTCAAGGCGCAGTGGTTCCAGTTCCAACCAACGAGAAGTTCCAGGGTCTATATTCCCCTCTCTTCTTGGTTCAGAAAAAGAGCGGTGCTTGGAGACCGGTCATAGACCTCACGCACCTGAACTCTTTTATCAAGAAGGAGAAATTCAAGATGGAGACGCTATTCTCAATCCGTCAAGCAATACAACTGGCAGACTGGCTTGTGTCAATTGACCTCAAGGACGCCTATTTCCATGTGCCAGTGGCAGCAGATTACCAGAAGTTCCTACGATTCGCAGTAGATCAGAATCATCTACAGTTTGTCTGTCTCCCGTTTGGGCTTACTACATCGCCGCAGGTATTCTCAAAGGTCTTACTAGCAGTGGTGGCTTTGATCAGGACCAAAGACGTCCGTCTACACCATTATCTGGATGAACTGCTCCTGCTGTCACAAGACCGAGAACGACTTCTGGTACACAGGTCTCAGGTAATAGCCACTCTTCACGAGTTCGGCTGGTTACTGAACATGGAGAAGAGCCACCTGGAGCCTATCCAGTCATTAATATTTCTGGGAGCTCAGTTCGACACAAGTCGAGGCACAATTTCTTTGCCCCTCGAGAAGATCCCGGTAGTCAGGGACAGGGTACGCCTAGCTATGACGGCCACTCACCTTCTAGTATCTCAGTGTCTAAGAGTGGTTGGGACCATGGTAGCCACGACTCCAATGGTGAAGTGGGCACAGTGGAAAATGCGGCCTTTCCAAGTGGGGTTTCTCCATCAGTGGCGTCCAGGAGATCAAAATCATCTCATTCGCATAACATCATCAATGCGGGAGAGCCTTCCATGGTGGCTGCAGAGCAAAATCTCCTCAATTGTCATTCCATCATGCCCATCTCTTGGATCACAGTTACAATGGATGCCAGCAACACCGGATGGGGTGCCCTCTGTCAGACGGAGATAGCCCAGGGCACCTGGGATTTCCAAGCTCACAGGGTAGTGTCAAATACTCTAGAATTGCGAGCCGCGTTCTGCGCTGTGAAAGCATTCCGTCACCTAATAGAAGGGACTTCTATGATCCTGAGGATGGACAATACAACTGCGGTCTCCTATGTGAAGCGACAAGGAGGCACTCGCAGTCGCTCCCTGTTGAAGGAGGTAGATCCAATCTTATATTGGGCCCAGAAACACCTGGTCAACCTCACTGCAGTGTTTCTTCCGGGGGTACCGAATGTTCAAGCAGACTTCCTCTCAAGAGTCCGCTTGGACAACAACGAATGGAGCCTTCACAACGATGTCTTCCAGTGGCTCACTTCTCTGGAATTTCAACCGGAAGTGGATCTATTTGCATCTCCATGCAATCACAAGCTTCTGAGTATTATGTGAGGTTCCGTTGTCCCCAAGCCTTTGGGACGGATGCTTTGACAGACTATTGGAGATTCCACAGGGCATATGCCTTTCCCCCAGTTCCTGTCATTCTCCGGTTCCTGGCGAGACTTAGGATGGAAGATGTGGAAGTGCTAACAATAGCCCCATACTGGCCCAACAGGCCATGGTTTCCACTGCTGATGCTCCTCAGTTTTCGGGATCCAGTTCCTCTACCCATCAGGCCAGACCTTCTGTCCCAGGGAGCAACTCTACACCCATGCCCGGCTCATCTGCACCTGAAGGCATGGTTTTTGAGAGGGAAAGACTGGAGGCGTTAGGTTGCCCGAGTGGGGCAATTTCTACTCTAAGTGCCAGAAGAGCGAGCACTAACAAGGTCTACGGAAGGATCTGGTCCAAGTTCATGGATTTTGTTACCAAGAAAGGGGGGTCATGCAATGACCTGAATATCCAGCATATTCTTGGTTTCCTGCAGTCGGGACTGGACCTACCATTATCCGTTAGCTCACTACGTGTGCAAGTTTCTGCTATTTCGGCCTTCACAGGAACTTCTTGCGCGTCTCATCCCCTTGTTCGTCAATTCTTTTGGGGAGCTTCCAGACTCAGGCCACAGAGGAAGCCAAGGTTCCCTAAATGGGATCTTCCACTCGTCTTGAACTTCCTTTCTGACGTCAGAAGAAGTCACACGGAGCAACTCTCCATTAAAGATCTGTCTCTGATATCGGCCTTGTTGGTTGCCGTCACCTCGGCTAAAAGAGTCTCCGAGATTAGTTCTCTGGGTTGCAAAGAACCATTCCTGACCTTCTTCCCAGATCGTGTGGTTCTTATCCCCATGTTGGGATCACACCCCAAGGTGGTCTCTGTTTTCCACGAGAAAATACATATTCGCCAGCACACCAAGGCTCTTGCAAAAGCAGTCCAAAATTTATTGAAGTTACGATCACATCAAAAAATGGTGCAACGTTTCGGAGCCGCACAGGACCCCTTCGTCAGCACCCAACACATAAGAGCCTACAAACCAGGAAGGTGTGCGGTAGGAATATGTACTACATGTTTTCTACGAGAACCAGGAGATTGTCCTTCCAACATTCAAATCGTCAGATGATCCGGATACACATCCATTAGATGTGGGTGCAATTCTGAGACTGTACCTGGATGCAACAGCTTCCTTCAGGCGTTAGATTATCTATTTGTTCTCCTCCACGGAAAGAACAAGGGCTTGCGGGCCTCTTCAAGATCCATAGCGCCATGGATTGTTCAGACCATCCAATGGGCATATAAGGCTAAGGGCTTGGCTCCTCCAGAAGCGGTGACCGCGCATTTGACAAGAGGGGTGTCCACGTCCTGGGCGGCTTCTTGTCATGTGGCCCCTGAAGTAATATGCAAGGCGGCATCATGGTCTTCCATTAACACTTTCATGACTCATTATTGTATTGAGCCAGCTTCATTGTCTTCTGTTAACTTTGGTTTGCAAGTACTGTCTGTTGATGGTGCAAATTAAATTTCTTTTGGCCAGCAGTTTCTCACCCTTGTGTGTTTGGCTAGTTACATAGTTAAATAGTTACATAGTTAGTGAGGTTGAAAAAAGACATCAGTCCATCCAGTTCAACCTATGATGTGTGTGTGTTTGCTTTTAACCGTACATTGTATACCCCTGTATGTTGTGGTCTCCAAGGTGCCCATCTAATAGTTTTTTGAAACTATCAATGCTCCCAGCTGATACGACTGCTTGTGGAAGAGAATTCCACATCCTTACCGCTCTTACAGTGAAGAACCCCTTACGCATTTTAAGGTTAAACCGCATTTCCTCTAGTTTTAGTGAATGGCCACGTGTCTTATTGTATCTCCTCTCTCTGAATAGTTTGTTCCTTATGCTAGGGTCGCCAGTACAGTATTTGTACATTGATATCATATCCCCCCTCAATCGTCTCTTCTCCAGAGAGAATAAGTTCAGTGCTTGTAGTCTTTCCTCATAGCCGATGTCCTCCATTCCCCTAATTATTTTTGTTGCCCTTCTCTGGACTCTTTCCAATTCCAGCACATCCTTCCTGAGGACCTGTGCCCAGAACTGGACAGCATACTCCAAATGTGGCCGGACCAGTCTTGTAGTGCGGGAGAATAATCTCTTTATTTCTGGAGTGAATCCCCTTTTTTATACATCCCAGTATTCTGTTGGCTTTGCTTGCAGCGGCTTGGCATTGCATGCCACTGCCAAGCCTGTTGTCTACCAGTACCCCCAAGTCCTTTTCCATCCTAGACTCACCCAGAGGTTCCCCCCCTAGTGAGTAGCTTGCTTTCTGGTTTCTGGCCCCCAAGTGCATTACTTTACATTTTTCAACATTAAACCTCATCTGCCATGTAGTTGCCCACCCCGTTAATTTGTTCAGGTCCGCTTGTAAGGTTTCCACATCCTGCATAGAAGATATTGGCATGCTTAGTTTAGTATCATCCGCAAATACTGAGATTGTACTAGATATCCCCTCCTCTAGATCATTTATGAATAAATTAAACAGGATTGGTCCCAGGACAGAACCCTGGGGGACCCCACTTTCCACACCCTCCCAATCCGAGTACTCCCCATTAATCACCACCCTCTGGACTCTCCCCTGGAGCCAGTTCTCTATCCAGGTACTCACCCTATGGTCCATACCTACCTTCCTTAGTTTGTACAGTAAGCGTTTGTGGGGAACGGTGTCAAAGGCCTTTGCAAGGTCCAGATACACCACATCCACAGGCTTCCCTTTATCTAGGTGGCAGCTCACTTCATCGTAGAAGGTTAATAGATTGGTTTGCCAAGAACGATTTTTCATGAATCCATGCTGATTACTACTAATAATACAGTTTTCATTACTAAAGTCTTGTATGTGGTCCCTTAACATGCCCTCCAAAATCTTGCAGACTACAGATGTTAGGCTGACCGGCCTATAGTTACCTGGGATACATCTCGGCCCCTTTTTAAATATTGGTACCATGTTGGCTTTTTTCCAATCAGCTGGCACCATACCCGTCTGTAAACTATCCTTAAAGATCAAGAATAATGGTCTGGCAATCACCTGGCTGAGCTCTTTCAGAACCCTCGGGTGCAAGCCATCCGGTCCCGGTGATTTATTTATGTTAAGTTTCTCTAGTTTAGTTTTAAGTCTATCTTCTGTTAGCCATGGCGGTATTTCCTGAGGTGTGTTGTTTAGTTCGGCCTTACAAACTAGGTTCATGTAGCCCCCCGATTCTTTTGTGAAGACTGAAGAGAATAAATTATTTAACACTTCCGCCTTTTCTCTGTCCTCAGTGGCCATATTTCCTTTGTCATCTTTTATGGGGCCAATGTGTTCTGGCCTCGCTTTCTTACTGTTTATATACTTAAAAAACTTCTTGGGGTTCTTTTTACTCTCCTCCGCTATATGTCTCTCGTGTTCTATTTTAGCCGCCCTGATTTCATCTTTACATTTCTTATTACACTCTTTGTAATGCTTAAATGCTGCCAATGACCCCTCAGCCTTGTATTTTTTGAAGGCCTTTTCTTTAGCACTAATATGCATTTTTATGTTGGAGTTTAGCCACCCAGGGTTTAGCTTTGCTCTTTTAAATTTATTTCCCTTTGGAATGCACTGGCCAATCCCCTTGTTAAGTATGCTCTTGAAGCACTCCCATTTTTCCTCCGTGTTCTTTGTTCCCAGGGTTCTATCCCAATTGATATTTTCTAGCAGCGAGCTCAGTTTTGGGAAATTGGCTCTTTTGAAATTCAGCGTCTTAATATTACCCTTGTGCTTTCTATTACTGTAATTAATACTGAAACTTATTGACCTATGGTCACTGTTTCCTAAGTTGGCCCGTATTTCTATATCCGTGAGCAGGTCTGTATTGTTAGTAATCAGTAGGTCAAGTACCGCATTGTTTCTTGTCGGTGCATTCACCATCTGACCCATGAAATTGTCCTGCAAAACATTTAGGAACTGCCGAGCCTTGGCTGATTGTGCGGTTCCTTCTGCCCAGTCTATATCAGGATAATTAAAGTCCCCCATTATAATGACATTTCCCATCCTTGCTGCCAATCCTATCTGTAAAATGAGGTCCGCCTCCCCCTCCTCCCTCTGGTTGGGGGGCCTATAGCATACGCCCAATATTACCTTCCCCACCGTGCCTTCCCTTTGAAGCTCTACCCATATGGATTCTGCCTCGTCCTTAGCTCCATTATTAATATCATCCCTCATATTTACCTGTATACTGTTCTTAATATACAAACATACCCCTCCCCCTTTTTTACCTTCTGTATCTCTGCGATAAAGGGAATACCCCTGAATGGTCGCCATCCAGTCATGAGAGCTGTCAAACCAAGTCTCAGTTATCCCCACAAAATCTAAGTCCTCCTCAAACATCAGCAGCTCCAGCTCTCCCATCTTGTTGGCCAGGCTTCTGGCATTGGTATACAAACCTCATAATTTTGACCGGTTACAAATATCCTCATTTGATGTTTTTAGGCTGCTCTTGTGATTTTCCCCCATACCCCCCCTGGGTATAGGAGCTCCGATTCCGAACACCCTACCGCTAATGCCCCCATTTCTGCCCTCTGAATCTTGCTTTCCACTGGCTAATTCTACATCTGTACCCTCCCCCCCATTCCCTAGTTTAAAAGCCCCTCTAACTTTGTAGCCATCCTCGCACCCAGTACGGCTGCACCCACCCCATTTAGGTGCAATCCGTCCCTACCAAAGAACCGGTGGCCGACTGAGAAGTCGGCCCAGTTCTCCAGGAACCCGAAAACCCTCCTTACTACACCAGCTCCTCAGCCAATCGTTAACTTCCCTAATCTCCCGCTGCCTCTCTGGTGTGGCTCGAGGTACAGGTAGTATTTCGGAAAATACTACCTTGGAGGTCCTTCTTCTCAACTTAGCGCCTAAGTCCCTGAAATCGTTTAGGACTCTCCATCTTCCTCTGCCTATGTCATTGGTACCCACGTGTACCATGACAGCTGGGTCTTCCCCAGCCCCACCCAATAATCTGTTCACCCGATCCGCGATGTGCCGAACCCGAGCGCCCGGCAAACAACAGACTGTTCGGCGCACACGGTCTTTGTCACAGATTACACTGTCTGTCCTTCTAATAATTGAGTCCCCTACCACCAGCACCTGTCTTTCCTTTCCCTTTCTCCCGGCCTCACTGGAGGAGTTCTTCCCCTGGCAGCTAGGGGCGTCGCTCTGCTCCAGCAATGCTGGTCCCTGACTGGTTTCCCCAACATCACACAACAAGGCGTATCTGTTGGGGTGCTCCAGCCCAGGATCAGCCTCCTTGCCTTGTTCCCTTCTACCCCTCCTAACTGTCACCCCTCTACTCTGCTCTGATGCCTGCACCTCCGACACTCCACCCACCTCTGTGCAGACCCCTGCCTGCACCTGACTGGTACGATCCTGGCTCTCCTCCGGTATGGACATTCGTCTCAGTGTTGCCAGCTGCTTCCCTAGATTCAGGACCTGAGCTTCCAGGGAAGCAACTTGCTTACATTTTGCGCATTTGTATTCGCCCTCGATCGCATGACCGAGGAACGCATACATATCACAAGATGTACACCGAGTCGCATCTCCACACCCTCCGGGCATTGTACCTACTAATCTAATCTAATGGGGATTCAGTGATTTAAGTCTATCCTATGTGGCTATTTCCTGGCTTCCTAACTCTACCTTCTCACCCTCTGGTACTCCGCTTCACTCACTTGACGCTCAGTTGCACAACACTCACAATCTCACAGCCCGGTCAGTCGCACAACACTCCCAGTCTCACAGCCCAATTCAGTCGCACCACACTCAGTCGCACAGCCTGGTCAGTCCCACAACACTCTCAGTTGCCCAACACTCAGTCGCACAGCCCGGTCAGTCGCACAACACTCTGTTGCCCAACACTGTCAGTCGCACAACACTGTCAGTCGCACAACACTGTCAGTCGCACAACACTCTCAGTTGCCCAACACTGTCAGTCGCACAACACTCTCAGTTGCCCAACACTGTCAGTCGCACAACACTCAACGACACACAGCCCGGTCAGTCGCACTCAGGTAGCAATAGGTACTCCCAGACACTCAGGTAGCAATAGGTACTCGCAGACACTCAGGTAGCAATAGGTACTCCCAGACACTCAGGTAGCAATAGGTACTCCCAGACACTCAGGTAGCAATAGGTACTCCCAGACACTCAGGTAGCAATAGGTACTCCCAGACACTCAGGTAGCAATAGGTACTCCCAGACACTCAGGTAACAATAGGTACTCCCAGACACTCAGGTAGCAATAGGTACTCCCAGACACTCAGGTAGCAATAGGTACTCCCAGACACTCAGGTAGCAATAGGTACTCCCAGACACTCAGGTAACAATAGGTACTCCCAGACACTCAGGTAACAATAGGTACTCCCAGACACTCAGGTAGCAATAGGTACTCCCAGACACTCAGGTAGCAATAGGTACTCCCAGACACTCAGGTAGCAATAGGTACTCCCAGACACTCAGGTAGCAATAGGTACTCCCAGACACTCAGGTAGCAATAGGTACTCCCAGACACTCAGGTAGCAATAGGTACTCCCAGACACTCAGGTAGCAATAGGTACTCCCAGACACTCAGGTAGCAATAGGTACTCCCAGACACTCAGGTAGCAATAGGTACTCCTAGACACTCAGGTAGTAATAGGTACTCCCAGACACTCAGGTAACAATAGGTACTCCCAGACACTCAGGTAGCAATAGGTACTCCCAGACACTCAGGTAGCAATAGGTACTCCCAGACACTCAGGTAGCAATAGGTACTCCCAGACACTCAGGTAACAATAGGTACTCCCAGACACTCAGGTAGCAATAGGTACTCCCAGACACTCAGGTAGCAATAGGTACTCCCAGACACTCAGGTAGCAATAGGTACTCCCAGACACTCAGGTAGCAATAGGTACTCCCAGACACTCAGGTAACAATAGGTACTCCCAGACACTCAGGTAACAATAGGTACTCCCAGACACTCAGGTAGCAATAGGTACTCCCAGACACTCAGGTAACAATAGGTACTCCCAGACACTCAGGTAGCAATAGGTACTCCCAGACACTCAGGTAGCAATAGGTACTCCCAGACACTCAGGTAGTAATAGGTACTCCTAGACACTCAGGTAGTAATAGGTACTCCTAGACACTCAGGTAGTAATAGGTACTCACAGATACTCAGGTACTACACTACACCCTCAGTCAGTGTACAATCTCAGTCACCAGTCTTACTTACCTAGTGTGTGTCCCTTTAAGCCTGACACTAGCAGTTCCTGTCGTGATTCCTCCCTCAGACGGACAGTCTCCGCTCTGCACCCGCCTCCCTCTGTCACTTCCCGGTCAGCCTTTGCTCCGCTAGTCTCCTCTGCTCCCTCTCTGTCTGGGGGGGGGGGGGGTTCCGCACCACTCGCCGCAAAAAGGGGGGGTGTACTGCACCGCTCGCCACCCGCAACAAGAGAGGGGGGGGATACGGACCCGCTCGCCGCCCGCTCTTGCTTCTGGGGGGGTTCGAGCGCCGCTCCCCGCCGCTGCTCTCCTGGGGGGGGGGGGGATTACTCACACACTCACACGCGGTCGGTCACACACACACTTCTCACACACTCCTCTCTCTTGCACGCCCTGTCAGCCTCTGATCCCGTGCTCTGCTCCACAGCACCACCTGCCGGCCGGAGCACCACCCGACACGTAAGCTGCCATGGAGTCTGTCAGGAAAACGGAAAATTGTTATCAAATACTTAACGTAATTTTCCTTTCCTGATGGACTCCATGGCAGCTGGAGTCCCCTCCCATCTGCTAGAGTAGGCTATTTATGGAACACGGCCTCTGACACGGAGTAAAAATTTATGGGAGTAGGGTCCTATGAGGTAGGAGGAGGCGGGACTAACCCACACGTAAGCTGCCATGTAGTCCATCAGGAAAGGAAAATTACGGTAAGTATTTGATAACAATTTTCCGTTTTTTGCCTGTAGTTCTACTAAGTCCCAGCCAAAATCAGTTGCAAAATCATATCGCTTTTTAAATATTGACTAAGACTGAACTAGATAAGCTATTATAGACAAAACTGACCTTTACACCAGTTGCTGCAACCCACAGCATTTAAAGCTCTCAGTAAAGATAAGAAATGCCTGGAAATAATTACAAGTTTGAATCCTACTGCACTCCTTACACTGTACTCTAGATTGCAAAACACTAAATATTGCACTTATGTGCTGATTCTAAAGTTCGAATCCCTGTACGGTAGTAATCTGACTGCAAAATGTAAGACTAGCGCTAGCAGCCAATAAAGCTGGTAACAGCTACAATGTATTTTTACAGTTCCAGTACACATGGGTATTTAACCACTTTAGGACTGCTCACTGTGCTGCTACTGCAGCAAGGTGGCACCCCTGGGTCCAGCGACGTAGACTTACGTCGCTGGACTCCTCCCTGTCCAGAGGATCGCTCCTGCTGTGTTTAGACACAGCGAAGTCAGGCAGGAGGAGGAGAGGCGGCGATCACAGCCTCTCTTCCCCGATCGCCGGGGAAAGAGTGAGAGGATCTTCTCTGTGACAGGCAGGGACAGATAACAGGATTCAGCATAGCTGGACCTGCCATCTGTGTCTGTGTCACACAACCCCCTCCCCCCACACAGGTCAGTAAGCATGAGGCATACATTTAACCCCTTGATCACCAGTAATGTTAACCCCTTCCCTGCCAGTGTCATAATTACTGTAACAGTGAATATTTATAGCACTGATTACTGTAGTAATGTCACTGGTCCCCTCAAAAGTGTCAAAAATGTCCGTTAGGGGTCTGATCTGTCCGCCGCAATGTCACAGTCCCGCAAAAAAATCACAGATCGCCGCCATTACTAGTAAAAAATAAAAATGACAAGTCTTTCCCGTAGTAACTTTTGCGCAAACCAATCAAAATAGGCTTATTTCAATTTTTTTTTTTTTACCAAAAATATGTAGCAGAAAACAAATTGGCCTAAGATGGTAAAAAATTTTGATTTGTAAATGTTTTTGGTGGAATGTTATATAACAGAATGTAAAAAATTAACATTTTCTACTTTGACAGTTAAAAAATATCCAATATATTCAATTTTTGTCATATATTTAGGCCAAAATGTATTTAGCTACATGTCTTTGACACAAAAATTCTCAATGAGCGTATTTTTAACCACTTTAAGACTGGAAGATTTTACCCCTTTCCTGACCAGGCCATATTTTGCGATTCGGCACTGCGTTATTTTAAATGGACAATTGCGCAGTCGTGCGAAGCTGTACCCAAATTAAATGTATGTCCTTTTTTTTCCCCCCCACAAATAGAGCTTTCTTTTGGTGGTATTTGATCACCTGTGTAATTTTGAATTTTTGAAAAAAAGAGCGACAATTTTGAAAAAAAATATATATATATTTTTCGCAAATTGTTCGCTCTTTTTTTATTAATATCGCAAAAAATAAAAAGCGCAGAGGTGATCAAATACCACCAAAAGAAAGCTCTGTTTGTGGGAAACAATGGACTTAAATTTTGTTTTGGTACAGCGTTGTATGTCCACGCAATTGTCAATTAAATTCGCACAGTGCCAAGTTGAAAAGATTGGCCTGGTCATTAAGCAGGAAAATTCTCCGGTCTTAAAGTGGTTAAACTGTACATGCTTCCTGTAGAGAGAACTGTAATGCATCATTGCAAAGAGAATATATCCAATTGAATTTACACTACTTTCATACTTACTGCGGAGGTGACTCTTAAGGCCTGGTTCACATCTATGCAGGTTGCAGTTGATGCATATACCAGGTGCGTGTTGCATTTTTAATACACCTTTTCTGATCCATTGAAGTCTATGGAACCAAAAACACAACCTACTGGTCCCTGGCCCTTTCCATAAAATGCAAAGATGTGAATGTGACCCATAGGAAACCATGTTAACTGGACTGTAGTGCGTTTCTGCAAAACTAAAAATGCACTAAAAATGCACAGGTGTGAACCAGGCCTTAACCACTTGCTGACCGCCCACAGTATATTTACTACGGCAGTCAGCCCCTCCTGGGCAAAGTGACGTAGTACTATGTCGCTCGCCCAGGAGCCTGCAGGGGGTGGGCGCGCTCCCGCCCCCGCTCTTTCCCCTGCATCCCCGCGCATGTGACCAGCGGACCCGATGTCCGCCGGTCACTCGCGATCTCCCAGTGGAGAGGGAGAAAGGTAGGCGGCTAATGTAAACAAAGCTGCCTGTCATTCTCCCTGGAGTAACAGCAGAGATCATACGATCCTGCTATGTAGGATCGTATGTCTCTGTGGTTACATCACAAGCCACACCCCTTTACAGTTAGAATCACGGGACACAGTAAACCCACTGATCACTAATAAAATTAACCCCTTCCCCGCCAGTGTCATTTTTACATAACAGTGCATATGTATAGCACTGATTACTGTAGTAATGTCACTGGTACCCCCAAAAGTGTCAAAAATGTCAGTCAGGGGTCCGATCTGTCTGCCGCAATGTCGCAGTCCCGAAAAAAAAGTTGCAGATCGTCTCATTAAAAAAAAAAAAAAAAAAAAAAACCAATAAAAATGACAAATCTTTCCCTTTACCAAAAATATGTAGCAGAAAACAAATTGGCCTAAAAACGGAAAATTTATATCAAATACTTACCGTAATTTTCCTTTCCTGATGGACTCCATGGCAGCATACGTTTGGGTAGTCCCGCCTCCACTCCTACCCTATAGGACCCCACTCCCATAAATCTTTGCTCCCTTTCAGCATCCGTGTTCTGTAACTAGCCTACTCAGGAACTGGGAGGGGACTCCTGCTGCCATGGAGTCCATCAGGAAAGGAAAATTACGGTAAGTATTTGATATAAATTTTCCGTTTTCCTGACAGACTCCATGGCAGCATACGTTTGGGAAATAACTCGCCAAAACACAATTGGGTGGGCAGATGCTGACAATTTTAATTAACACCTGCAACAGATAACACTTGAGTACCAAAACCAACAGAAGAAAGAGCCGCCGGCTCAACACAATAATGTGACATAAATGTGTGAATGGACGACCAAGACGCTGCTCTGCAGACCACATCCGGAGCGACGTGTCTTGAAGCTGCCCATGAAGTAGCGACACCACGCGTAGAATGTGCAGTCACCGCTTTTGGAGGAACCAAGCCCTTCTCTCTATAAGCCCACTGAATCGCCTCTACTATCCAGGAGGCAACTGATCTTGAAGAGGCACGCATACCTTTGTTCTTCCCAGACAATAGGATAAAGAGATAATCTGTCTTCCGGAAAGAGGCTGTAGCTTCCAAGTACTGTCTGAGCGTGTTGCCCACATCCAGAGGATGGACTTCCGGAGGTTCGGCCGATGAATTGAAAGTCGGGAGAACAATTTCTTGGTTCTCATGGAAAACCGACGTGACTTTAGGCCTTGCTCCCAGCATTGGAATGAGGACAACTCTGTCCGGGAAAAAGGTCAGAAAGGGTTCTTTACTTCCCAGACTTTGGATCTCTGACACCCTTTTTGCAGATGTGATGGCCACCAGAAAGACCGTCTTGAGGGTGAGATGTTTTATAGATATAGGATCTTCAAGACTTGAGCCAACTGAGGATAAGAAATCCAGGACCAAAGGCATGTCCCACTTGGGGAATCTCAACTTTTTCTGTGGCCTTAGCCTTACTGCCCCTTTGAAGAATTGCCTGATCAAAGGATGTGTAGCCCAGGAAATGCCTGTGAAAGCGGATATGGCTGAGACTTGGACTCGTAAGGCGCTCACTGAAAGAGGTAATTCCAAACCTGACTGGAGAAAAGATAGAATATTCTGCACGGAAGGAGATGACCAGGACTTTCCTTTGGACTCTAGGAAAGAAGTAAACCTAGCCCAAATCCTTTCATAGGTCTTATTCGTGCTTTGTCTTCTAGCACTCAAAAGCGTTGGTATGGCTACTTCCGGACATCCTAACGCTTCCAGCCTTCCCCTTTCAAAAACCAGACCCGAAGGTGCAGACGGGCTGGGCATGGGTGAAGGATGGAGCCCTGGGACAGCAGATCCGTCCTGAGAGGAAGAGGGACTGGGTCGCGGTAGCTCAGTTGAAACAGTAGGGGAAACCACGGTCTGTTGGGCCAGAACGGGATTACTGCAACCACTTTGACTAATTCCATCTGTACTCTCCGCAGGAATTGAAAGATGATTGGTACTGGGGGAAAGGCATAGGCCTTGTGAAACCTCCAGCAATCTGTCAGGGCATCCACCCCGAATGCTCTGGGATCTCTGTCCCTCGAGTAAAACTTCTGCAACTTCCTGTTGTTGAAGGAGGCAAATAGATCCACCTCTGGGATGAACTCCAAGGACAGGATCCAGCTGAAGACATCCTCGTGGAGAGACCACTCGTTGTTGCTGAGTTGTGTTCTCGAGAGGAAATCTGCTTGAGTGTTCTGAGCCCCTGGTATGTAAACTGCCGACAGATTGACCAGGTTTTCCTGAGCCCAGGTCATTATTGGCTCTACTTCCCGAAGCAGGGATGCACTGCGAGTTCCACCTTGTTTCCTCACATAGGCTACTGCAGTCGTGTTGTCTAACCTCAGCATGACTGAGGTGCCCCGAATGAGGTGGCTAAAGGCTAGTAGCACTTGAAAGGCCGCTCGTAGTTCCAAGATGTTGGACACTGTCTGGCGAGACCGAAAGTCCCATTTCCCTTGTGCCATCTCTGTTCCGCAATGACCGCCCCATCCGGTGTTGCTGGCGTCTGATGTCACTATCACCCAAGATATGGGGGTTATGGAGTGACAATTGCTCAAATTCTTCAGCTGTAGCCACCACGGAAGCCAACTCTTCATTGTTGTGGTTATCACAATTCGTTGGGAATTGCTGACTCCGTTCCACTGCTGAAGGAAACCCCTCTGAAAAGGTCTCATCCTCCAGAGAGCCCACTTCACCATAGGGGCTGCCGACACCATGGTGCCAATTACCCTTAGGCATTGTTTTGCTGTGAGACGGGATGCTGACAAAGCTAGAGACACTCCGTCCCTGATTACCGGAATCTTTTCTTCTGGCAGAGAGATGGTACTGTTCTTGGTGTTGAACAGCGCACCCAAAAAGACCAGGGACTGAGTGGGAATCAGATGGCTCTTCTCCCTGTTCAGGATCCAGCCAAACCTCTCTAGAGACGAGATGACCAGAGCTAGATGTTCCAGGATGACAGACTTGTCTTGGGCCAGAAGAAGGAGGTCGTCCAGGTAGTGATAAAGACGGACCTCTCTCAGTCTTATCAAGGCTACCACCGCTAATAAGACCTTCGAAAAGGTACGAGGCGACGTGGAAAGCCCGAAGGGGAGACATACAAATTGTAGATGACGCTGGCCGACCAAGAATCTCAGATATCGTTGAAACTCTGTTGACACTGGTACGTGGAAGTATGCATCCTTCAGGTCTACCGAGACCATCCAATCTCCTGGTTGAACGGCTTGCTGAATGGAGAATAGAGTCTCCATCTTGAATTTTTCGCCTTTGATGAAGCGATTCAGATGCGTCAGATCTATCACTGGTCTCCAGGCGCCGCTCTTCTTGCGCACCATGAACAGAGGAGAGTACACTCCGAGTCTTCTTTCGGACTCTGGCACTGGAACCACTGCTCCTTGAGTGACTAGCGAGTCTACGTAGGACAAGAGAATCTCTCTTTTGTCGCCTGACCGAGGAAGGGAGGTAGGAAAAAATCTGTCTCCGGGAATACTGGTGAAGGTCCAAGAATGACCTGCAGAGACCGTGTTGACGACCCAAGTATCCCGGATTGAGGCCGCCCAGACCCGCCGAAAGTGAAGGAGACGACCTCCCACCCGACCGGCCTGAGCGGGCCCAATCTCAAAAGGACTTTGTCGTGTCTCTATCCCCAGACGTATTGGTCTTGGGGCCTTTCTGAAAGGAAGACTGCCTGGATTTCCAGTTTCTTCCAAACTCCCTCCCTGGCCTATAACTGCGTGCCTCCCTGGCACGATCAGAATTTTGTCTTCTAAGAGGTGGCCTTTTTTGACCCAGAAGACGCCTATCCTGGGGGAGAAAGCCCGACTTACCGCCAGTAGCCTTGGAAATGGCGCTATCTAACTTATTCCCAAAGAGGGACGAACCCTCAAAGGGAATACGGCACCACACCTGCTTAGAAGCAGGATCAGCCAACCAAGGGCGCAACCAAAGTGCACGCTTCGCCGTAACGGATGATAGCATTCCCCGGGCTAACAGGCGAATAACATCAATAGACGCCTCCCCCAGAAAAGCTGAGGCCAGTTTCAACTCCTGGATAGGAGAATTCTTAGCTGCATCCTCGGAGAAGCTTCTGAGGGAATCATCCACGTTGTCCACCCACACTTCCATGGCTTTGGACAGAGAAGCCAGGGCCAAAACTGGTTTACAGGCAGCACCCACCGAAAGATAGACACGCTTCAAATCCGTGTCGATTTTCCTGTCAAGCGGGTCTTTGAAGGAAACAGTATCCTCAAGAGGTAAAGTTACATGCTTCACTAGTCTCATGACAGCCGCATCTACCAGAGGAGGAGTTTCCAGATGTCTGACTTCCTCTTCCTTGAATGGATAGAGCTTGGCCAATTTTGAGATCATAGAATTCTTTTTCTCCACCTTACTCCATTCTTCCGTTATAATTTCTCCTAATTCAGGAATAAACGGGAAATTCAGCCGCTCCTTGCTCAGCTGTTTAAAGAGTTTCCTCTGCTTTGGAGCCGAGACTACTGGATCTTCCCAGTTTAAAGTTTCTCTGACGGCCTTTACTAAAGGTGGAACCAAATTGAAAGAGAATCCTAAACTTGGTTCATCCTGATCCGAATCGCTATCAGACTCGAATACCGAGGGATGGCTAGGTTCAGAGGATTCGAGGGCTCTTCCGCTAGTGGTCTCTCTAACTGGAGATACCGATGGCTCTGGCGCTGGAGATTGACGTCTATTAAAATCAGCCAGCGAATTCTTGACTATGCGTTTGACCATAGACTCAAGTTGTTGGTCAGATCTTCCCCTTTCATTCGATGCTCGGGAATAACAGGAGTCGCATAGTGATCCACCGTCCAGTAAACGGATACCACAGCCCCAGCACTTAGTCTCGCTGGATTGGCGTGAAGACCTGGGAGGTGACCGGTCTCTACTACGGTATCTGGACTTGGATGAGCCATGTTTGGAGGAGGAGCGGTGATGCTGCGGATTAGCATGGCGATCCTCCCGCGTGCCCTGCGGTTGTTCCGTCCTAGAAGAGGAGCTGCAAAAATAAAACACATAAGGCAATACAGTAATGCGCCCATCCGTACATCCTGCTCCCCCCTTTCATGCAGCCCTGCACTCACCTAAGAGAGGGCTGGTCACAGGGGAGCGGTGACGGGTCCATAAAGCAAAGGAACCACTGGAATAAATAATGCACATAAGTATACTAGAAAGGGCTGACATGACGACCTTATAAAGGAAACCCCCAAAAAGAAACCCCACATACCTGAGGACTAGAGCGTCAGCTCTTGGGAACAGCTACAGGCTGTGGAGGTCGCTTGGGGATTCAAAACTTGCAGCCTGAGATCAGCAGCCTGAAATATAGTCAGTTCCACAGACTGTGGAACTGACAGCTGTTTAAATTTGGCGCCGGCCGTGACGTCACGGTCGCGGCGCACTGCGCATGCGCGAGTATCGGCACTCGCCGCTACTGCGCATGCGCGAACCAGGCCTCGCTCTCGGTCAGTCGGCGCGCATGCGCAGAGCGACCGAGGACGCCGGAGATGGAACGCATAGCGTTCCGCGGTGTCCACAGAGCCTCCCGGACCACCAGGAAGACTGTGAACAAAGCGAGGAGCCGCACACTAGACCACCAGGCAGTCGCTAGACCACCAGGTATGAAAAAATAAAAGGGATAAAGAAAACACTTACCCCTCCAGTCGCACTAGACACCAGGGACACCTTAGAGCCATAGACCAGGACAACAATTCCAGCGTTGGGGCAATACAATGAGGCCACCCACCACAGCGGGGTCATCGGCCATGCCATTACCAACCCGCTTTGTCAGGCACTTCTTGGCTCCTCTTCAACTTGCCCATCCCACACCCCGCAGCAGCAAGGGCTTATTGGGAAAACAGGTCCTGCCGACTCCAAACGACCCTGCGTCATATAAAACGACCATATTCGTAGGGATTCAGCACCAAACAGGTGCATGGAGGAGGACAAAAAAAGAACACGGATGCTGAAAGGGAGCAAAGATTTATGGGAGTGGGGTCCTATAGGGTAGGAGTGGAGGCGGGACTACCCAAACGTATGCTGCCATGGAGTCTGTCAGGAAATGTGATTTTTACATTTTCTTGGGGGGAATTTTATATAAAAAATGTGTGTTATTTTTTTCAAAATTTTTGCTCTTTTTTTGTTTATAGCGCAAAAAGTAAAAATCGCACAGGTGATCAAATAGCACCAAAAGAAAGCTCTGTTTGTGGGAAAAAAAGGACGTCAATTTCATTTGGGTACAGCGTTGCACGACCGGGCAATTGTCTGTTAAAGTCACGCAGTGCCGAATTGCAAAATAGGCTCTGGTCTTTGAGCAGCCAAATCCTCCGGGGCTTAAGTGGTTAATGAGCAAATGTTATTTAATTTTACAGTGATCACTGCAGGAATTGAGGCATTTTCTTGCGTTGCCCTTATCAAATATACTGTATGTGATTATATATATATATTTGCTATACAAGTCTTTTTTTGATACATTTTTTTTTCATTAAAAATGTATTTTAGTTTTAAATCCAACCCATAACGTTCTCACAACAAACAAGTTATGTATTAAGTCTCTTCCAACACTCTCTCCGCTCTGCTCCTGTAATTGGACTAATTTATCCTTCCCATCCATCCTTCATAAGTGCTGGATCTGGATGCAAGTGACGTACTGACTGTTGTAAGTAATATGGCATAAGGGCTGGATTTATACATCTTGATCCACTTATGCTAGCTATACACAGCTTAAATGTGGAATTGGGCAAAATTCAGGGCCCTGTGGACACCACCTGGCTCAACAAGCTAAGATTTTAAAAAATACTGTCGGTCGAACAATCAGTCCTATCAGATGCAGTCAGAGTTCAGGTTTTCCGACAGATGTGGATGTAGTGAGGATATGACTATAATAGCTTGCAGGGAAACTGGAGCGTGGATCGAGAAAACTATTGATTTCTCTTTTTCAATTCTTTAGACTGGTCAGACACGTAAAGATTTCTCTTGTTCAGCCCAGAAGCTAGAATCTCCTACTATCAGCTATTTTATCCCTAGGTGAACAAAAGGAACAAATGTGCCAAACGATCAATTCAGAAGTATATCTTTTATTCTTGACAGTGAAGTCACAATCGGTGGAAAAAGGGTAACCAATGTGTTTCAGGGGCCAAAGAATCTGAAAACATCAGGGCTTGTGTTTGGTTGCTAGAGTTCCAATATGGACTATGAGAAAATCTCCTGGATGAACATCTAAAATTCAGACTTGGGCAAATGTGTAGAACTCAGTGTTATGGCGTTGCCAGTATAATACTGTGGATGTGTTTTTTTTTTTTTTGGGGGGGGTTTGTTTTTTTTTTAACAGAGAAAGAGAAACTTTGATGTGATTTTGAATAAAGCTATTGCCCCCAGCTTCTGTCTGCACACACCAGAGATATTGAGCCTCTGACTCCCAATTAAGACTGGCAACCATGTCAGAGGCTCAATATTGGCCAACTCATTGCCCAGATTATACAGATGCATTGTCAGACTAAAGAATATGTTATCCCAACACTTCATGTTCCTACTATGCTCCTGCTGTGTGTGTATGAAAAAGTATCCTGTTCTCTTTGTATTGCTTCCTTTTTGTGAAATACCTGGTGTTCCTGCCAGTTCCTCTACTTTCCTATTAAAACCCGACTACACTAGGCATGAGAGCACAACGTGGTCAGTTTTCTGGCTGTTTCATTCATTGGGAAGAAAAACCAGTGTGCTGCTGTTTCTCCTCTCCTAGCTCTCTGAGCTCATTATGCAACTGTGAACAGAGGGTATGTGACCACTTATAAAAAAAAAAAAAAAAAGGAGCAAAAAAGGTCTTTATACATTTTTTATATGTATAGACAAATGTTTTCCCTTTCATTTTTACTTTAAACTGAATTGGTTGTTTTACAAGATGATGCTTCATGTACAGTGGGTATAAAAAGGAATCACTCCCCTTTAAAATAATCCCATTTTGTTGCTTTGAAGCCTGTAATGAAGACAGACAGTTTTTGTTGTATCCAGCTGCATTTACTGGTGCAAATTATAACATCCAAGTAAAAGATAGAACACCAACATGTCAGAAAAAAAAATTAAAACATTTAAAAAACAGAATCACTGAGTTGGAAAAAGGATCACCCCCTTGTGTCAGTATTTTGTTGGACCACATTTTGCTTTAATTACAGCCTTTAGTCTGTTGGGATATGTCTCTACTAACTTGGCACATCTGGACTTTGCAATATTTGCCCACTCTTCTTTGCAGAACTGCTAAAGGTCAGTTACATTTGATGGTGACCATTTGCGGACTGCAGGCTTCAAGTCATTCCACAGGTTTTCAATGGGGATTAGGTCTGTGCTTTGACTAGGCCATGCAAGGACTTTCACCTTTTTCTCCTTCAACTACTATGTTGTAATTTTTGCTGTGTGCTTTGGGTCGTTGCAATGTTGGAAGGTAAACCTTCTTCCCATTGATAGCTTTCTGGCAGAGGGCAGCGGATTTTCCTCCAGAATTTGATGGTGTTTTGCCCCATCCATTGTTCCCATAACACCCCCATAACAGGATATTACCACCTCCATGCTTTACTGTAGGAATGGTGTTATTTGTATGGATTTCCGCCATACATATCTCTTGGTGTTTAGGCCAAATAATTCAAATTTAGTCTCATCTGATCAGAACACCTTTTTCCATGAAGTCTCAGAATCTTCAAGGTGTGTTTTGCTAAAGCTCAGTCGTGACTGCATGTGGCTTTCTTGAGGAGTGGCTTTTTTTGCAACCCATACAAGCCACATTTTTTCAGAATTTGTTATATCGTTGTCACATGCACATAATGACCGCTCTTTGTCATAAATCCATGCCATTGTTTCAGAGTTGCTGTAGGCCTCTTGGTAGCCTCTCTGACTAGTTTCCTCATCCAGGCTTGTTCATCCAGTTTGGAGCGACGTTCTGATCCAGGGATCAGGCTCAGGTAAGTAAAAGAGGGGGGGGGGCAGGGGAGAGCTGCGGTGAATCTTACCATGCATTTGTATAATCTTGTAAGCGATGGGCTGTCTGACACTGAGCACTGATTTGTGTCTGGGAAAAGAAAGCAAAGGGAAATCTCACCAGAGAGGATATAGACCGTACTAGAAATCTACTGATGTTTTACCTTTACCCATTTAACCAGCACAGTAGCTAAGTGGTTAGCACTTCCACCTAGTAGCACTGGGGTCACTGGTTCAAATCCCAACCACAGCCCTACCTGGAGTTTGCATGTTCTCCCTGTGTCTGTAAGTGTTTCCTCCAGATACTCCAGTTTCCTTCCACACTCCAAAAACATGCTAGTAGGTTAACCACTTTGCCGCTGCTCACTAGAGCTCTACTGCGGCAAAGTGGCTCGATAACGTCTGGCGCCGTAGACGTACTTCGCCAGACACTCCCCTCTCTCGGCGGCGCGCGCGCGCCGCCGGAGGCTCGCTCCCGCTGTATTCAGTCACAGCGGGAGGCGGGCCAGGGGAGGAGCGGCGGCAATCGCCGCTGCTCTTCCCCGATCGTCGGGGAATCAAGTGTGGAGATCCGCCTGCTTGTGTAAACACAAGCGGGCGGATCTCCTAAGTGACAGGCAGGGTCAGATTGCAGGGTTCAGCGTAGCTGAACCTGCGATCTGTCCTTGTGTCACATAGTCCCCTCCCCCCACACACGTCAGTAAGCACCAGGCATACATTAACCCCTTGATCACCAATAACAATTAACCCCTTCACTGCCAGTGTCCTTTTTACAGTAACAGTGCATATTTATAGCACTGATTACTGTAGAAATGTCACTGGTACCCCCAAAAGTGTCAAAAATGTCAGTCAAGGGTCCGATCTGTCCGCCGCAATGTTGCAGTCCTGCGAAAAAAAAATCGCAGATCGCCGCCCTTACTCGTTAAAAAAAAAAAACACCAAAAACGACAGAAATCTTTCCCTTAGGGCCCTTTCACACGGGCGCTCCGTATGTCCGCAAATCATCCTATTTTTTTGCGGATGATTTGTGGACATAATGTAAGTCTATGGCATTGCGGATGTCAGCGGAATACCATCCGCTGACATCTGATTTTCCTCCTGTCAGTTCTGTTCCGTTTTTTGGAACTGAACAAAACCCTATTTTTGTTCCGTTCAAAAAACGGAAAGGAAGGAAAATCGGATGTCAGCGGTGTCATCCGCTGACATCTGCAAACCCCAATAGACTTACATTATGTCCGCATATCATCCGCAAACGGATGGGATGATATGCGGGCATACGGAGCGGATGACAGAAATGTCATCCGCTCCGTGGAAAAAAAAAAAAAAAGGACCGCAGCGGAGCTCTCACACGGAGCTGCCGTGTGAAAGAGCCCTTAGTTAGTAAACGCAATAACTTTTGCGCAAACCAATCAAACTACGATTATTGCGATTTTTTTTTTTACCAAAAATATGTAGCAGAAAACGAATTGGCCTAAAATGATAAAAAAATTAGATTTTTACATTTTTTGGGGGGGGAATTTCATATAAAAAAAATTAAAAAAATATTGTTATTTTTCAAAATTGTCGCTCTTTTTTTGTTTATAGCGCAAAAAGTAAAAATCGCACAGGTGATCAAATACCACCAAAAGAAAGCTCTATTTGTGGGAAAAAAGGACGTAAATTTCGTTTGGGTACGGCGTTGCATGACCGCGCAATTGTCAGTTAAAGTCGCACAGTGCTGAATCGCAAAAAGTGGTCCAGATGTAAGACAGCAAAATCCTCCGGTGGTAAAGTGGTTAACTGTCTAAAATTGGCCTATTATGTGAGTTAGAGACTTTAGATTGTAAGCTCCTTGAGGGCAGGGACTGATGTGATTGTACAATATATGTAAAGTGCTGTGTAATATGACGGCACTATATAAGTATCTGTAATAAATAATAATAATAATAATAAACGTTCTATTAAAAATCAAAATAGAAACTTTGCCGGGAGTTCTACTTAATGAAAACGATTTGCAAAATAGGTAGTCACACAGGAAAATGTGCACAGAGGGTTTAATCCCAAACCGGTGCGGGAAGACTGTCAAACAAATGTCCACTTTTTCCCATGACTGTATACTAGGACCAAGCAACTCAGTCCTTTTTTAGATGCAAAATTTCCAAGGTTAGAATTACTAGATCCATTTTTTAAGAAGGCTTTTATATGTTCTGTATCAGGCGTTTTGTACAGTATATCCGATACTTGCGTAGTAAAAGGTGATGAGAGATATTTCCATGATGTCTCAGTCAAAGTATCATTTCTAATATGAACATTTTCACGGTCCACTGCCTGACTCCTTTTTCATGAGGCATTTATATACAACTTATTTTAAGATCGGTCTCTATGCTTCTGTTGGCTGCACAGGATGGTGGATCATTTCCAAATGCTCAGACATGTGCCACCACCACTCTCATCTTCTGTTCTTGGACACTCAAGGCCTACACTGATCCTGTCTGTCTCATCTTTCAGGACTATGTCAGCTCCCAGCTGTCACTCTGCCCAACAATTTGATGACATCTTTCAACTCTATTTCAAGTTAATTTTATTCTGCTTAAAATCATCTGCAAAATATATTGCCGCACAAAGGTCAAGAAAATGATATTTCAGTTTGTTAGCTTTACCCATGGTAACTGGCAAAGCCCCTGTCACCATCAGGATCTCTATTGTAGTTACCAAGAAAGCAAAAAAGTTGGCCACGTACAGATAGGCTGTGTGATGGCATTACCCAGAATAGTATACGTGGCTTAAAACATACAGTATCTGTGATTTGCCCATACAGGAAAAGCAACATGTTCACTTTAATGGCCCCTTCCCCAGAAGCACATATTCACCTTTTCTTTGCTCCCCCACCATTTTTTTTAAGTGTGACGAAGCATGTGATTCACTCCCTTTTCTCTCATGCTACAGCACTGATAATTTCTGATTTGCCCAGTGCTGTCACATGTAATTGAAAAGAGGATCTGGAGGCGGAATCAAGCTGCAGGGGAACAAAGAAAAGGTAAATACATGTGGTGGTAGCATTAAAGAAAAACGTTTGTATTTCCCTGCTTGTGCAAAGCACAGGTTTTCTTTAGGAAATTGTAAAATTGCCGACTGCCCTCGGTATATTTACTGCGGCAGTCAGCCCCTCACAGGCAAAGCGACGTAGGTCTACGTCGCTAGCCTGTGAGGCTCTGGGGAGCGAGCGCGTGCCGCCGAATGCGCGCTCCCGCTCAGTCACGGATCCCCCCCCCCCGCGCGCGTGTGCCCAGCGGACGCGATGTCCGCCGGGCACTCGCGGTCGTCCGTTACATCGGGAGAAGGGCAGGCGGCTTATGTAAACAAAGCCGCCTGTCATTCTCCCCTGTGTAAGAATGGTGATCATACGGTTCTACTATGTAGGACCGTTGATCACTGTTCTTACAGCTCAAGCCACAGCCAATCACAGTTAGAAACATGCCCCTAGGGACACACTTAACTCCTCCCTCTCAAAAAAAGTTAACCCCTTCACTTCCAGTGTCATTTTTACAGTAACAGTGCATATGTATAGCACTGATTACTGTAGTAATGTCACTGGTAACCCCAAAAGTGTCAAAAATGTCAGTCAAGGGTCCGATCTGTCCGCCCCAATGTCGCAGTCCCGCAAAAAAAATCGCCATTACGCGTTAAAAAAAAAACAACAAAAATGACAAAAATCTTTCCCTTAGTTAGTAAACGCAATAACTTTTGCGCAAACCAATCAAAATATGCTTTTTGTGAATTTTTTTACCAAAAATATGTAGCAGAAAACAAATTGGCCTAAAATGTTAAAAAATTTAGATTTTTACATTTTTTGGGGGAATTTCATATAAAAAATGTGAAAAATATTATTTTTGCAAAATTGACGCTCTTTTTTTGTTTATAGCGCATGATCAAAAAATCGCACAGGTGATCAAATACCACCAAAAGAAAGCTCTGTTTGTGGGAAAAAAAGGATGTCAAATTTGTTTAGTTACAGCGTCGCACGACCGCGCAATTGTCCGTTCAAGTCACGCAGTGCCGAATCGCAAAATAGGCCCTGGTCAGGAAGGGGGTAAAATCTTCCGGGGGTTAAGTGGTTAAGAGAATGCCTACACTGTGCAATAGACACTATACAGTACAACATAACCACAGACTTCAAGTAGGAGCATATAAATTTTCATCTGTCAACAGTTCTCTAAGAGTAAAACAGCATACCTTGAGATATAGGGACCTGGCTGCAAAGGTAACTTTAAAGATATGCATGTCAGAATGGACGGAAAGAAACACCATGATTATAACACACTAGCCTCCTAATATTTTGAAGAGAAAGGCTTTCTATAGCTACCACTTATATTTTTAATAATCCATTAGGTTGATATTTTGATTTCAATATGGCTCCACTATCAACTACCACCAACTCTGTGGGCACAGTCGTCTCGAGTTTGCCTGTGAAATTTGCTTTCAGGTTTTACTGCTAACAGATTTCTGGATTTAAAACCTTTGGGAGAAGGAGCTGTGTGTTTGCCAGGGATGCACCGATCCGACTTTTTTGGACCCGATACCGATATCTGGCATTGTGAAATCTTCGATACGATACCGGAACCGATCCGGAGCTACACGCAGAACGAGGCTCTGAGGAAGAGGCTAAGCCTAGAAACGCGTTAGCCATTACGAATTCAAGGGACTATATACTGTATTCAAGGGACAACTTACCCTCGGATCATCATGTGATATGCTTTTAACCAAGAACTCGTTTGTGAGTATTTTTAATCTGTTTTCTTTTAAATAAACCAATCAAAGGATAATGCACTAGGCCCGTGCGCCCCTGTGTTTGTTTGTCGTTTGCAGTATTTCCAGACTTCCCTGGTCGTATAAAGGGCAGCAAGGTCGCAGCATTTATCCTGGGTTGTCGAGTCCACAGCTCTAGAAATAGTGGAAAGACCCTAATAAGGAGGACTAGTAACTACACCTCTCTGAGCGCAGGGAACTGGTGCCTTGCACCAAAAAACTATTTTTGCAACCTAGTAAGGGGTGGCTGAGCCGTTACTCAGCAAAAACCGGATCGGCCAGTGGATCGGTCAATGTTACTGATCCCCCGATTCATCTAAAATGGCCATATCAGCGCAGATATCCGATCCGAATATTAGATCGGTGCATCCCTAGTACTTGCTACAGTATTTCAGTCTTTCTCAACATTTTTAACACGGAGGAACCTTGAAAATAACTTTCAGGTCATGGGGATCATCTACTAATAATTATTGTATCTACAGCTCATGGCCCATTAGCGTGAAAAGTTAGTTAAGACATGCCCCCTTATTTTGGTTGCCAATGAATTCCTCCCTTCCATAGATGACTCTCTTAGATTGGTGTTCAGCAGGGGAAACGGCCCCATTACCCTGGTGGTCAGTGGAAACAATGCTCCTTTACATGGGTGGTCATTGAAAACAATACTCCCTACATTGGGAAATAAGAATGTTCCCTACATTGGTGGCCGGTGGGAAGAATGTTTTCAATACAGAGATGCCATTTATTCTATTTTTTTTCCAGTCTTAAATGTGCTTATTGATTTGGCTAAAAATAATTGATGCTAAACCATGGCTGATTGATTATTCTGTAATTTCATCAAATTTTAGGCAATTGTGTGGTAAATGTAGACAGGTACCCAGGGACCTCATTCATCTCTTCTGGCATTGCCCAAAGTTTTATCGATACTAGAGTGGGGTCCTATCAACTCTCAATCAAATTTTTCAAACTGCTGTACCTCCTGGACCCAAACTGTTGTTTGTTGGGGGTCCTCAATAGGCAATCCCAGAGGAGATGACTAGAGTGGCCTTTGCTTGTGCCTTATTTTAGGCAAGGAAAGTGATTCTTGTAGGCTGGAAATCAGCAACTCCACCTTCCATTAAAATATGGGTGACCCATATGGGGAATACTCTTCTGCTTGAACAGTATATATAACAACTTAGGGGACGTCTGGGCAAGTTTGAGAAGCTCTGGGCCCCTTGGCTAAATACACCTGGGCTGAGCCCTAAGGAACTCATTCAGATGAGCTTACTACAGTGTCCTCTTGGTTAACTATGCTTAATGGCAATGAGAGTATATATGGTTTCTTTTTTTCTTACTTGAATATTATGTTATCTGAGTCATATTTCTCTTGGTTGATCTTTTTGGATGGCTTATTCTATACATGGCCTGTTAGGGCATTGCTATGTTATGGTGCAACAACTTTATGTGGTATGATTTTTTTTTATTTTTTTTTAATGTGGTATGATTGAAAGTTTATTCTTTCCATTGTATGGTCACTGGATTGTTTATATTGTAAATAAAAGTTCTTTGAAATACAAAAAGTCAGGCTTCATTAGTCTTTTGATCTATTCAGGTCCAAGGTTAGCTTCATAAGGTGGTCAATTAATCATAATGACTACAGACTGCTTGAGCATATTTTCACAAAATCAATTAGGTTTGATAGATATCTAGTCAAAATAAAAGTTTGAGTGATCAGTCTAAATTGCTTGAAAAGTAATTTTATAGTCTTTTATATCTCCTTGCATATATGGCTTCTAGTAACCTTTAAACTGCCATAATTGTCATAGTTGCCTTATGTGTCATCCTATATCTCTCTGGGAAGATGTAGGAAAACATCATAAATCCAAGCACCCCAAGGATTTGATTTTATTAAAAAAATAAAGTATGCAAAAATCCTGCATTTATTAGTATCTGTTTAAATATTTGCCAAAAGCATTTCTAAAGTTGCCTCTGTTGTAATCTTTAAAGCGATTGTAACGTTTTTTTTTTTTTTTTTTAAATAACAAACATGTTATACTTACCTCCTCTGTGCAGTTGGTTTTGCACAGAGCAGCCTGGATCCTCCTCTTCTCGGGTCCCTCATTCCTGCTCCTAGCCCCTTCCTCCTGTCGAGTGCCCCCACAGCAAGCAGCTTGCAATAGGGGCACACGAGCCGAGTCACAGCTCCGTGTGTCCATTCAGACATGGAGCTGCCATTTGACCCTGCCCCTTTTCTCTCCTGATTGGCTAACTGACTTTGACTGACAGCCGCAGGAGCCATTGTGTCTTAGCCAATCAGTAGGGAGCGTACCGGACGGCTGAGGGATTCGTGGACATCACTGCACAGAGAAGGACTTTAGGTAAGTATTAGGGGGTGCTGGGGGGGCTACTACACCCTGAAGGTTTTTATTTATCTTAATGCAAAGATAGCATTAAGTTAAAAAAGAAAAAACCTTCTACCTTTACAACTCCTTTATTGTAAAGTTGCTCTTTAGTTGTCACTTAAAAGTGAAAGTACCGCTCATCCTCCTCTTTGCCCCTCATCTAACAAATGTATTTATTTTGTTGTTTGGGAGCAGGTACCTTTTTCTGACAGGTACCCTCTCCCACTTTAGTGATTCTCAGCTAGGCGAGAATTATGTCAGCTCTTCGGGCTCAGTGTAGGCTTCCCCCATCAGTCCCATTCCTGTGCCTGGGGTCTTGGCTGCTCTGTCTGATTAGGGCACAGTCATTTTCTTTTTCTAGAGGTGGGTATTCCCCCAGGCTGCAATGGCAGCCAAGGTCCATTTCTGTCCACTTACACTGTCAATTAAGGCCAGGAAGCAATGATCTATGACTGGGTGTGATGTCCTGGCAGATGGCTTACTGGGGTTGCCAGCCACTGCTTACTCTATGTTGCCCAATTACTCTCCCACCACACTAGGCAATAGCCTTTGGCACACACTCTCTGGGCAGCTCATGGCCATTAGTTTGTCCATGTTATAATTCACTGCTCTGCAAGTGTCAAGGACCGCCATCTGCAGAGTGACAGCGGGTGCTGGGATGGCATTCTAGCACCCAGCTTTCACGCAAACTGTTCTGGGCAAAGTGATCTTCTGCCTGCATAGTTCTGACACTGATGTCATTCGTAACCACTGACATAGACGTTGGAGCATATTCATCTCCCACATACAGTACCACCATTTTTTCTCCCACTTACTACAATTTTTTCTCCCACTTACCACCATTTTTCATACAACTTACCAATGTTTTTTTTCCTTCACTGTCCACCAATTCTGGGGCAATCCCCCCTCCCCCCTTTGATTAATAAAGAACGGGCATTTTATCATCCCACTGATCAGACGCATAAATAAAAATCATAGAACCTCACAGAAAAATTGGAATGGGGCCCTCCGGCTAATTCTCTCTGTAGCAGCTGGTAGTGTCAACTGTGACAATATGTGTTATTGATCCTAACATAAAGTATTTAAATCGAGAACAGCCAGCAGGAGAGCTGTCAGCATAGTCAATCCACTACTATGGGCCAGTGCTTTGGATAAAAGATATACAATGTGTAGTTGTTTTGGCAATGGTAATAATAACCATAACGATATTTTATTTTATGAAAAAAATTATGTTTTTGCACACAGTTATTTATTAATAGTATGTAGTGTGAGCCAGCAGCCCCTTTACCCTGCCCAGCACAACACTGCACCTATCTGCAGACTGTTCTACTCTCCCTGCTGGTGATGTACAGAACAGGGAGAGAGAAGGCCAGAAGGAGGACTTTAATTGGCTACAGCCTGGGACTATGCCCACCTCTAGCAATGAGGAGGGAGGTTTCATCGCCATCACTTTAAGTCTACCCACAGGTCAGACAGAGCAGGAGGGAGTCAGCGGAGTGCCTAGAAGTGCTCTGTGAGCCCCGGAGAAAATGTTAGGAACTGCAGTGAACCCAGAGACGGGGCTTGGAGAAGGTGTAGAGTGACCTGAGCTCCTGCCAACCTATAGCACTGGTCTGAGGAGGACTTTTAGTCTATTCTATTGTTCTTCTATTCTTCTTTATTCTATTCTTTTCTTTTTTTATTCTATTATTTTAGATTCTATTCCTTAAAAATCTATTCTATTTTATTCTTTTAGTTTCTATTTTATTTTGTTCTGTTGTACTCTATTTGTTTCTATTCTATTCTTTTAGTTTCTATTCTATTCTGTTTTACTCTATTCTATTATTTTCTTTTCTATTCTATTCAAATCTAATCTATTTTTTTCTATTCTATTCCTTTATTTTCTATTCTATTCTTGTTTTCGAATTCCATTTAGAATCAAATTAGAATTCTATTCAAATTTGAATTTCGGCCAAATTTAGTTTGGTTATTTTGGATTCATTTAAATTAGTTTGCCCTAATTTAGATTCAGAATGAAACAAAACGCACATGTCTATGTGATTTATCAATGCTGCAACATTCATACAATCACCAATGCTCTTGATCTGATTTTTAGATGGATGGACAAGAGGCATTTTTTTTTTGAAAACTACAGCTTTTTAACATACCTGCTGTACAAAAAATTTACAGCGGGGAAGATAAATAACACTACTGCTTCCCTGTAGGAGATCTGCAACTAGCCAGATAGCCAGAACTATAGCAAACCTGTACTATTCAGCATACATTTATGAATTTTATACTACAGGGATTTAGATATGACATAAACATTAGCAGAGGTCACCCCCCCCCCAAAAAAAAAAAAGGTAAAAATGACCAAAAGTTCATATCTTTTTATAGAACTCCAGAGTATCACCTTAACTGTTGATTAAAGTAGAATTAAAGGCAAAGCTTTTTTTTTTTTTTTTGGATACAGTTATAAGAGAGGAAGTAAGAGGAAATTTCTCCAAAGTGGTTGTCACCAGAAATAGCATCCCCCACTGGAAGATTTTCTCTCTACTCAATCTGGCTAGTAACATACTTTCTCTCTTAGGGTGTCTTCGCTTCACTAGAGGGACCTTTCACACCAAGGATGTCATTGTAGACAGGTGTAGACAGGTGTTGGGCTACAACAACATGGTGGAGAAGACATTGCTCTCTATTTGCCTCCCTCCCTCTGCTGTGATATTAATATTGTGCTGCCCCAGCCTCCTGTCAGCAGATGGAGAGGTAAAGTCAAGTGAGTCCATAGACCTTATTGCAGAGCGCCTAGAACCCTGACGGTTGTAGTCCGGGACGACAACTATGTAATACAGCGACTGACTTTTTACTACAGGTTTCCATAGACTTTAGACAGCAGGGGGAGCCAGGAGGGGGTTTTATTGTGTGCCTGGGAATAGCCTGCTTTCTTGACGCCATGGGAGTCCATGCACACACAGCAGCTAGTGCATTCATCTGCAAGCAGGAGGCCAAGCCATCTAGGTGTGCTCCCGAAATTGGGAGCAGAATCACTGGAGGTTTACCAACCCTCTACCTTTACTTGGTTACAGGGAGATCAGGACGTTCATCTGACTCTCCACTTCAGCCAGCTGAACTGCAGAATTGCTGGCCAAATCCGGCTGACCTCCTGGAAATTGGTGAGTGCCACGGGCCTGCCTTTATGAAGTTAGCAGAAACTGAGACTCTATAAGAGCAGGACATCTAGTGAACCTAATCCACACCATTCCTAAATGAAATTGGTACCAAATTTCTACCAAGACTATATTGCACTATTACCAACTCTGAGCCACTGTTACACTGAACTGTTATCACCTCTGGCTCGCATCCACATCATTATGTGCTATAACTGTACTGCACCTCTTCACATCTCACTGCATGCAGGTTTAAAAGACTATCACTATGCACCAGCACTTGTTAAAGGGCCCCAACAATAGTCGGCAGAAGATGCCCCTCCTATAATCCATCCTGCAAATCCCCTTTATCTCCTTTACCCTTTCTTGTCATTTAAACACTGACAGTGGCTACCAAGTCAGTTTAAGCCTAGCATAGCCTCCATTACTGCTCACTGGCAGTATAGTTCCTGAGTTTGGTAGTTTATGTCTTTTTACTGCTCACTGTTGTGAGCAGAAGATCAACCTTAACTACTGCCCCTCTCATAATTCATCCTGCAAGTCCCCTTTACCCTTTCTTGTCATTTAAACGCTGACAGTGTCTACCTAGTACCTGGTTAGTTTAGGCCTAGCATAGCCACCATGACTGCACAATGGCAGTATACTTCATCTTTTTACTGCTCACTGTTGTATTTTGTGTAGCATTGCTACTGTTTGTGTTGATCTGGATGCTATATGTGCTTTTTTGCTTAGTCCTTATTGTTAGCCATCTTGTATGCTTAACTGTGTTATTATAATTGCCCATTTATGTGTATTTGTTTGATTATCAACCATCCTAAGGAACAATACATTAGGCTTACTTTTGATAATTGGTTTGGAGCCTTGCTCTTTGACAAAGCCCTGCTATTGGGAATTAGGAATTTATTTCAGTGTTTCATTGAGTTTGCTTGCTGTTTTACACTCAACCTGGTGTGTCAGAGGGGCTGAGACCTTTGAAAAGGTTGAAGCAAATAACAGAGTGTAGGTCTTTACTGATGGCACCTACTGAGGTAGCGCTACATCATAAATCACACAGGAGATTCAAGCATTCAATGCCTCCTTTCCAAAGCTCCAGGACTTACCATCAGCCCTCTGGGAGTCTAAATGTACTCTAAAGACCTACCCTCACATTAGAAGAAGCCCCAGAACTACCCTTACCCATCCTGGGGACAGGGATACCAAAATTCATGGAGGGGATGACAAATTTCTTGGCCACCCATTCAAGTTCTTCAGGAATTCCCTTTTAGTTTTCAGAAGTCTAAATTATAGATATGTCCTCCCTGACTTCAGGGAGAACCCCTGATCCACCCTCATTAGAAATGACAGAAATGGTGCACATCTCATAAGGTGACGTGTGAGATCCTGTGCTACTGTGTTGAGCCAGGTGCCCGCCTGGTCTGTGTTTGAGTCTATAGTGCAAAGGAAGAGAAGGAGGTGGCACTTCCAGCATAAACAATTTGAGTCTTTATTGAAAGTCCAATAAAAGCAAAGACAAGACATGCACATACAACTCATGGAAAGTAAGCAAACGCATTTTACAGTCCTGTGCTTAATCATTGCCAATTATTTCAGAGTTTAGCACTCACTTATAGCTCTGAAGCCACAGCTGGAATCAATCAGAACTTGATGATCCAAGCTCCTTGGCTCCACAGCCCAGTGAGGCCACCCACAACCAGTGTTAATTTCGTCGACTAAAACCGACTAAAACGTTTTAGTCGACTAAATTAACACAATTTTAGTCTACTAAATTACGACTAAAACTAAAACAATTCAGATGACTAAAATACGACTAAAACTAAAATGGCATTTTAGTCATAAGACTATAACTAAAACTAAATTAACACTCCTCTGCTGGCCATTTCTATATCGGCAACACAATTCCATCCAGAGCATGTAATAATAGCACATTAAAGTTTAAACATGTATTGCACCACCGCATACGCATAAGTAAGGAGCATCTACTAAGTTGCTGAAAACTCAACAAAGGCTTTTCTTAGATTTTTCCCTAATATTTAATGTTGGTAATATATTCAGGTAATATGTGCAATGACATTACAGCCAATGGAGTTTACAGCAGTGTTAATTTCGTCAACGAAAATGTTTTCGTCACCGGCATTTTTCAACTGACGAAAACGAGACGCAAAGTATAGCACATTTTCGTCAAATGCCGACAACTATGACGAAAATCAAATCTGTTTTCGTTAACGAACGAAAACTAAACGAGAATGTGAGGCAGGGACGTTTACCCAACTTCCAGTTTTCACGGAGCTCTGCCTGTGTGGCGTCTGGCGTGGTGTGCCCCGTGACGTCCGACGTGAGGAGTGGACTACTACAAGAGAGTCGACTCGAGACCAGTCACTTGACCTCACCAGAGCACTGCAGCTGCAGCACTACAGCTAGACGCGCCAGGCCCGACTCATCACATGGCACTGGTACCCGGCCACCACCACATCCAGAGCAGAGCACCCACTGTGAGTTAACAGCCAGGCCAGCTATTACTGCCTCCCTGAGTCCCCTCAGACCACCCACCAGTCACCACTGGCATCCAATTCCGCCATCCATCCAGGACTGTGTGCCCGCCCGGCCCATCCTTTTCAACAACTTCAGTTCAGAGTCAGACCAGAGACCCCCCTTAAACCTGAGACCCCCATCCAGCACTCTGAGCAGCACTGTGTGCACTCACTGCACTGACTGCAGGCAGCAGCATTACAGGCCTCCTCTCTGACCTGACCATTTAGATGACTAAAATGAGTTTTAGTCGACTAAAATGTAGGATGTTTTAGTTGACTAAAATGTACTGGAGTTTTAGTCGACTAAATACGACTAAAATGGGACTAAAACTAAAATGCCATTTTAGTCCTAAGACTAAGACTAAAACTAAATTGAAATTTGCTGCCAAAATTAACACTGCCCACAACTCTATATTGTATAGTAAATATAATCTATACAGTTGTAAATAAACTATGTTGACATATAAAGAAGACACATTGTATATATGTATATAAACCTAGGTGAACAAAAACAAACAAAAAACATTGATATTAACCACCACCCAGGATAATAAATGGCAGTCCTCATATACTCATTACAGCTAAAATGTGGAGAGAACTAGGAGAAGACATAAACTCTTTGTTGGAATAAAACTTTATAGATCACTTGTTAAAGCGGTGTTCCACCCAAAAGTGGAACTTCTGCTTTAAGCACTCCTCACCCCCATACATGCCACATTTTGCATGTCATTTTTTTGGGGGGCAGCGAATACCTAGTTTTGACATGTACCCAGCTCCCACTTTCCGGGGGGGGGGGGGGAGTGGATACCTAGTTTTGACATGTACCCAGCTCCCACTTTCCGGGGGGGGGGGGGGAGTGGATACCTAGTTTTGACATGTACCCAGCTCCCACTTCCGCTTGGGCCTCCTAGGCGACTCGAGCAGAAGTTCTCCTCTCCCCCTTCCTCCCTGCAATCTTCTGGGACACGTCACAGGTCCCAGAAGATTGCCGGCCACTGAGGAGGCGTAGGCGCTGCACGACTCGTGCATGCCCAGTGCCCACCCAGCTGTGAAGCCGCAAGCTGTCACAGCCGGGTGCCCACACTTGTGATGCCGGTGCTGGGGAGAGGCGAGAGAGAGGACTGAAGTTTCGGGCGGCCGCATCGCTGGATCGTGGAACGGGCGAGTGTGCTATGTAGATGCTGACTTTTAATAAACTTAAAAACTACTGGAACTCCACTTTAAATGGGGATGGCAGGAGAGAGGTGGACCCAACAAATCCCCCCCGCAGCCACCCCAGAGGGAACAACTAGAAATGAATACAATTGAGAAAGATTGAATGTATAATATATTTTACATACCCAACAATACAAAAAACATATTTATTCTGTATATCTGTCATTCACATCCATATATTTTACAGGACTCAATTGCACGTCCAGTAAAGAGATCTCCTAAACAGGTGGGTGATGTTGTGAGGGGGTATTTGTCCCTAGTATATCATACCTAGTAAAGCTCGTTCTTTGGCCAGTAACCATCCCCCATTTCTTTCTTTCTAGTCACAGAGTAAATACCCCCTGGCTGTACCTTAAGGGGAACTTTAAATGTGGAGGTAGAGATTGTCCCTGATGTCCCCATGTTTTAGCAGGAGGGGCAGTTACATCTACAAAACATTCAATTTGAAAAAAATGTTAATTGTAATGCTAGAAATGTAATCTATGTTATCACATGCAAATCATGCCTTGCACAATATGTGGGGCATACTACTAGGCATTTAAGGGACAGATTTTGGGAACATCCTAACCAATTCTGGACCGGAAGGTTTTGCCCCCTTAATGACCAGGCCATTTTTCGGGATACGGCACTGTGTTACTTTAACTGACAATTGTGCGGTACTTCGCTGCTGTACCCAAATAAAATTTATATCCTTTTTTTTCCTCTACAAATAGAGCTTTCTTTTGGTGGTATTTGATCACCTCTGTGATTTTTATTTTTTGCGCTATAAATAAAAAAAAAAAAAGCGACAATTCTAAGAAAAAAAAAAAATATATATATATATATATATATATATATATATATATATTTTTTTTTTTTTTTTTTACTTTCTGCTATCAAACATCCAATAAAAAAAAAAATTCAAAAATCTAATTTTTTCATCAATTTAGGCCAATATGTATTCTGCCACATATTTTTGGTAAAAAAAATCCCAATAAGTGTATATTAATTGGTTTGCGCAAAAGCTCTCCCGTATACAAACTAGGGGATAGATTTATAGCATTTTTATTTATTTATTTTTTTTACTAGTAATGGCAGTGATCAGCAATTTTTAGGGGGACTGCGACAGATCAGACACCTAACTGACTTTTTTGACACTTTTGAGGGGACCAGTGACATTACTACAGTAATCAGTGCTAAAATAATGTTACTGTACTAATGACACTGGCAGGGAAGAGGGTTAAGACCAGGGGCGATCAAAGGGTTAAGTGTGCTCATAGGGGATGCTTTCTAACTGTGTGGGGGATGGACTCACTAGATGAACATAGAGATCTGTGTTCTTAAATAGCAGAAACACGGGATCCCTGTGTTTATGTCAGATCCCTTCTTGGTAGAGGCCGAAATGCTGAGAAGGCTTCCCTTGCAGCTCGGTGCGAATCGCCCCTGGAAGTGGGACAGGAGGTGACGCGTCCCAAGGAGCACTGGTTGCTTGTGGAGTGCAGGTAAAGGTTCACAAGGGTATCCGGAACAACTTTCAAGGCCTCCAGGGAATCAAGCAATGTGCAGGTAAAAGCCAGGCCGAGGGTCATACACAGGTATCAGTCCAAACAGGCGCCAAGACAAGGGGATTTGAGCAGAAGCAAGTTCGTTGAGCAAGCCGGGATCGGTACACTAGAAGTCAGGCAGAGGGCAAAAGAGCAAGGATGGTTACACAAGCCGAGGGTCAAACACTGGAGCAGGATCGGATAGTCAGATGAAGCCGGGGGTCAAAGCCAGGAGAGAGAGCAGACAGGTCAGGAACAAGCCGGTGTTGTAAAATTTTGTCGGACCCGTGAAAAAATCGGACCTCGTCACTTCCGGTGATAGAGCATCACAAAACAGCGGATGGGAGTCGTCCGTGCGCATGCGCAGAAGAAATTTTTCGAGGTTTGGCAAAATTATAACAGAGAGCGGACAGCTGATTGAGAGGAGGCGGGGCTGAGGTGCGACGGAGGACACATATGCAGAGCTGGTGGAGGAGGCGGGACGGAGGTGCGGCCGTGTAATAAATGCAGGACTTTAGCGACTCCTTGTTTTATTATCTTTAGCAATTATCGTATTATTTATCCTTAGGATTTCATTACATTTAGTATTTCTTATTTTGTATTATATAAATAGTAAATGTAATGAAATCCTAAGGATGAATAATACGATAATTGCTAAAGATAATAAAACAACGAGTCGCTAAAGTCCTGCATTTATTACACGGCCGCACCTCCGTCCCGCCTCCTCTCCCGCCTCCTCTATTCAGCTCTGCAGATGACGCGGCAGTGTTTCCGTCCCACCTCATCCCCGCCTCCTCTCAATCAGCTGCCCGCTATGTGTTATAAGTTTACCAAACCAAGATAATGTCTTATGCGCATGCGCACTTGAGACTCCTATCACCGGAAGTGACGAGGTCCGATTTTTTCACGGGTCCGAGAAAATTTTAGAACACCGGTTCAAACTGGAATCCAGGAAGTAACATTGCACAAGAAACAGGAAGAGCTGAAGACAATCCAGCAATCAGATGGGCTGAGCAGAGTCCTTTTATAGGCCAGTGAATTAGTCTATGGCCTGAGTCCATTGCAGCCATGGGAAGTACTGGCAAAGTTGCCAGTTGCAGCACAGCCATTTCACTGACAATGAGTCTATGGCCTGAGTCCATTGCGGCCATTGGGAGTACTGGCGGAGTTGCCAGTTGCAGCATGGCCGTTTCTCTGACAGTTTATCTGTGACAGAACGGCGGTCTGCCTTGTTTACATAGGCAGACCGCCATTCTGTCTCTATGGGGAGCGATCACGGGTGGCCTGCAGACATCGCGTCCGCCGGGTCCACTTATTGGCTCTCCCTCTGGCCAATTACGTGCGCCCTCACTGGCTATTACAGGAAACAACGTACAGGTACCTCATTTCGCATAATGGAGCCGACCTGCCGCAGTATATGTGGCAAGTGGTTAAAGACATCAGGGTAAAAAAATCCACTAATGTGGCCAGACATTACAATAGACATCAAGGTGGTGACACGGATTTTGTGTCAGTCCAGTTTGTAGAGAAGGTCAAGCCCCTCGCTAGGAGGAGAGATTTGTTCAGGCTATTATGCAGGGGGGAGGTGTTTTGGATCTTTCATTTACAGACCCGGATTCCGGACGGTTTAAATTTTGAGTGGGATTTTTTCCACTACTATGAGTGATCTTACACCTACTGACATGGTGGGGTCTCGGGAGACCCAGACATCTATTTTGCAAAAATATGGCACACTTGAATCTGGTAAACCACATGGATGATAGATTAGTTGGAAGCTACCTCTCTGTGTCAGAGTACTGTGGCACAGCACGCAAGATATATTGAGGAGCCGCTACGCATTGTTAGCTGTATCTGGGACAGCTGGGAGTTTGCAATATTTTATATGTATGCATATTCTTGGTCTCCCCCTTACTGGACCACATCTACCAATCATGTTTCTTTTGATCTTACCCCTTGGAATTTGTCAAAACTATACGGACAACACACAAAAAAAGCCTTGAAGAAGCGGAGAAGATATAACGCAGAACATTTTGGCATATTGTATTTTTTAATCCGTTATATATATCCCGGTGTTTTTTTGTGTACAAAATCATAGGGTGACTTTGGCTTTTTCTACACTTTTGAGTGTTTGTTCATTTTTGTGTAATTTAGAATATGTGTATAATAAATTTATATTTTTATACAAAAATAATATGTCTATGTGATTTTGGGAGCTACCATCTAAAAGACCCAATTTTTGCTTGGGATGTATCTATTCCCCTAGCCTTCTCTTTGTATAATTTACTCGGGTCTGGTCTCCCCCAAAATAAATTAGTGGGACTCACATTTATCTGATATATCTTGATCCTACACCTCCCTACTGCATTTCTACCTTCATTGTTATTACGCCTCCCATGGGTCACCAAAAAAATACTTTATATCTTTTATACTTTTTACAGCTTTTGCAATTGCTTATTCTCCACTTTTAATTATATTTTGTTCCGGTGTGTTTTAATTGTTTTTTTTTTACATTATTACATGGGTTATTTATTACTTGCGCTGGATTTATGGGTAGTGGTTGGGACACATGTCTACATGACTTATTTGTGAGCCATGTGTATAGGTTCCTATCTGTTTTTTCTCCCTACATGAAATATACATGTGTGGTAGGTTAGTATTCCCTTTATGATTTCTTTACACTCAGAGGGGTATAATTATTTCAAGATATTATAACTTACCTTCTAATGAATTGTGTTCCCTACAAATTGGTTTTGCATCTTCCATTTCTCTAAATCCTGTAAAATGTATGGATGTGAATGATAGATATACAGGATATACATGATAAGCTGTCATGGGTGCTAGAGTATTGGATTCTTTCTTGTAGTATATTTTCCTTTATATGATATGTATATTGTAATGTGGGGTATGTAAAATATACCATACATCTGATCCGTCTCAATTGTATTCATGGTTGTCCTGTCTTGGGTGCCTGTGAGGGGGATTGGTTGGGTATGTCTCTCTCCTGTCATTCCTATAAGGACTTTTAAGAGGTGATCTATGATGTTTTATTCCAATCAAAAGTTTATGTCTTCTCTTAGTTCTCTCCACATTTTAGCTGTAATGAGTATATGAGCACTGTCATTTATTATCCTGGGTGGTGGTTAATATCAATGTTTTTTGTTTGTTTTTGTTCACCTTGATTTATATACATATATATACAATGTGTCTTCTTTATATGTCAACATAGTTTATTTACAACTGTATAGATTATATTTACTATACAATAAAGAGTTATGGGTGGCCTCATTGGGCTGTGGAGCAAAGGAGCTGGGATCATCAAGTTCAAGTTCTAAATTACATTTAGTGTCGGTTCACACTATAGCAATGTCAGACATCGCGGGTGATTCGCACCACTATGCAAATCACGTGACGTCTGTGCGATGCGAATTCAGCCATACAGATTGTATGGCTAAATTTGCACCGCATTCGGATCAAAGTCATGCAGGATCCTATGTTTGGTCTGCACCAGAAATGGATCGCATAGGTGTTCACACCTATGCGATCCAATTCCTGTCCAATTTGACAGTTCGCACTGCGATATGCAATCTAATCTAGGGGTGCCATTAACTTTGTATTGACATTTCCAGCAGTTTGCACATGGCAGTGTGAACTGCCTGCGAGTCAGGTGCGATGCGTGAACCCGCAGTGGATTTGCAGGGTTCCCGCATCGCACCAGTGTAAACCGGCACAGACTATACAATATAGAGTTATGGGGGGCCTCACTAGGCTGCGGAGCCACGGAGCTGGGATTATAATGTTCTGAAAGATTCCACCTGCGACTTCAGAGCTATAAGTGAGTACTAGACCCTGAAGTAATCAGCAATGATTAAGCACAGGAGTGTATAAAGTGTTGGCTAACTTTCCATGAGCTGTATGTGCATGACCTGTCCTTGCTTTTAATGGATTTTAAAAAAGACATAACGTTTTTATGCTGTAAGTGCCGCCACCTTCTCTTCCTTTTCTTCCCAGAACCAACCTCGCCCACTCTTGGAAAGCCCGCACACCAGGGATGCTACTTAAGGAAAACACTGTTTCTCCTTACTACACTCCAGCACTATCCACCTGCTCTTCAGTAATTCCAGTTAGGGTCCTTTCACACGGTCTGCTCCGTCGGCGGACTCCGTGCTGCTCAGCGGGGGATCGATACACTGATCCCCGCTGAGCAGGCAGGTGACAGCTCCCTCTCCGATCTGTGGGCGATACTTAAAGCTGAAGCAGAAGCAGATAAGGCAGCCAACCCTCAATGTCCTGTGGAGTCCAATTTGGCTGTGGTGAGTATAAATGTGAGTGGATTATTATCTGTCTTGACTTTGAAGTTCATGCCATACAGATAATCTTTCAGCTTGTCCACCACTGCCCACTTCAAGGCAAGGAACTCCAGCTTGTGCGAGTGTGATTAGTTATTTTCCGTGGGTGTAAGGCTCCAGCTCACTTAGCCAATAGGTCATAGGTGTCCATCATGCTCCTAATACAACAACCCACCGAGCCCATTATGGCTGACAACATGCAACTCGTAGGGCTGAGCTTGGTCTGCGTAGTCCAGAACAGGGGCATAGGTCGAATGCCTCTATATTTGGCAAAAGCTCTAGTCACACTGATTGGTCCCTTCATCCTGTATTGACTTTTCTTGGCCCTTTCACCTGACATATCTGTCTTGGCAATTCCAGGTAGTCTCCCTCATCGTCGCTTGCAGAAAAAGGTACCGTGATGTATATGCCATCGTCCCCAAATGTATAAATCAAAAAAGAGAGGACAGAAAAGCGGGACTATATCGGCATCAAACAGTTGAAGGGATGCAAACAAGTATTCACACTTTTGTTAAATACAAAAGTGTGAATACTTGTTTGCATCCCTTCAACTGTTTGATGCCGCTAAAGTTCAACTTTTCTGTCCTCATTGTCGCTTCTCACCAGTTTAATGAGGGGCTTGGCTTTTTTGGTGAATCCCTCCACAGACCTTCAGAAACAAGAGCAGACTCCTAGGAATGACCTCAGTTCTTTTATGTTGCAAGGCCTTGGCCAGGAGGTGACAGCTTCAGTGGCCACTACCTCAGCGGAGACGATGTGCCTGAGGTAAATGACCGAAAGCTGATAGATCTGACCCTTTTCAGGGGATAGGTTCAACCCTAGTTCCCGTTTGTGTGCGTAGGGGCACTTGCTGTGACAGGTGGAGTGAGTAATCCCCTGTCTAGGTTGGTATTTGTCCCCATTTTTAGGGTGCTCCTTCTGGATGCAGGGGAACGATGGCACATGATTTCTAAGGGGGTTGAATGTTTCAAACTGCCCTGACTCAGCTCAAATACCCCAAATGTCCAGATCCTCCAGCTTTTGCAGGGGTAGATGATTTAGATGCTTATCACAGAAGTCCTGGTACATCAGGGTCACTTGAGCTCCTGAATTCAGAAGGCCTTGGTATAGCTACCTACTATTTGGACTGGCACAATAGGAGAAGGACCTGCCAGCTTGTTTGAAATCTTTCTTAACCGGTTGCCGACCGCCGCACGACTATATACGGCGGCGGTCAGCCCCCCGGCCAGGCAAAGTGACTTATATATACATCACTAGCCTGTCACTTGCTTGGGTGCCAATAGCGGGCGAGCGCGTGCCCGTGGACGCACGCTCCCGCCCCTGCTCGTTCCCCAGCAAGTCCGTGCGTGTGACCAGCGGACCCGATGTCCGCCGGTCACTCAGCGATCGTCGATGCAGAGGGAGAAAGGCAGGCGGCTGATGTAAACAAGCCACCTGTCATTCTCCCCTGTGTAGAAATGGTGATCATACGGTTCTACTATGTAGGACCGTTCATCAGTGTTCCTACACCAGTAGCCATGTCCAATCACAGTTAGAAGCACGCCCCTAGGGACACACTTAACCCCTCCTTCCCCAATAAAGTTAACCCCTTCCCTGCCAGTGTCATTTTGCAGTAACAGTGCATATGTATAGCACTGATTACTGCAGTAATGTCACTGGTAACCCCAAAAGTGTCAAAAATGTCAGTCAAGGGTCTGATCTGTCCGCCGCAATGTAGCAGTACCGCAAAAAAAAAAAAATCGCAGATCGCCGCCATTACGCGTTAAAAAAAAAATACCAAAAATGACAGAAATCTTTCCCTTAGTTAGTAAACGCAATAACTTTTGCGCAAACCAATCAAAATACGCTTTTTTTTTACCAAACATATGTAGCAGAAAACAAATCGGCCAAAAATTTAAAAAAATTTTGATTTTTACATTTTTTTGGGGGGAATTTCATATAAAAAATGTGAAAAATATTGTTATTTTTGCAAAATTTACGCTCTTTTTTTGTTTATAGCGCATGATCAAAAAACTGCACAGGTGATCAAATACCACCAAAAGAAAGCTCTGTTTGTGGGGAAAAAAAGGACATCAAATTTGTTTAGGTACAGCGTCGCAAGACCGCGCAATTGTCCGTTAAAGTCACGCAGTGCCGAATCGCAAAATACCCCCTGGTCAGGAAGGGGGTAAAATCTTCCGGGGCTTAAGTGGTTAAAGAAACTCTCCTCTTGATACTTCTGCCAACGTCTCTAGACTGAGTTTCAGGAGATTAACATGTATGATCTTCTAATTGGACTGATTGGACCCTGGAACACTCTTGAGTGGAGATGTAGTCGTTTTGGCAGACAGTAAAGTCACCATTTACATTTTCTGAGTTATCTTCCCTTCGTTGGTTCTATCTCTGAGTTGCCATTGGCTACACTAGCCACCCTGACTCCCATAGCAAGTTCTGACCCCAGACTTCTTCTTTTTTCCTACAACATGACTTCCTTTTCTCACGTTTCTGATTAATTCAGGGCTTAAGGTTCCACCATAACCTTGAGTTTTCAGTTTAATCATGATGAGGTCTAAGCCCCCATTCACTTTAGGTCGCTCCGACTTCGGGGGCGACCTGTGAAGTCGCGTGCGGCGCGACTTGCACGGACTTCATAACATGAATGTCTATGCAAGTCGCCCCGAAGTAGTACAGAACCCTTTTTCTAAGTCGGAGCGACTTGTGTCGCTCCTACTAGAACGGCTCCTGTGCTACACAATGGGAGCGACGGTGCGTGACTTGTCAGGCTGACCAAGTCGCCTGACAAGTCGTACCAGTGTGAATGGAGGCTAAGAGCTGAGCTGCCCTTTAACCCGTCACACCCAAACATCATCCATTGTTCTGGGGTCTATACCTTTCTTCAGAAACGAGATATACGTGTACTCAAATCCCAATATCATGTACATGCATATAATCTATCTGGTGCTAAAGCCAGCTAAAACATGTATTGCAAAATGTGTGAACTAAAAATCCTTGTTTGTCATTGCAAAGTTTGCTAGAAAGGGCCCTCTAGTTCCTCCTGTATTGTAACTGTATTGTCTTCCCTCACATTGTAAAGCGCTGCGCAAACTGTTGGTGCTATATAAATCCTGTATAATAATAATAATAGAAAGGGTATATAGCAGTGTGCAGAGGGTTAGCCAGAATTTCTAGTGTTAAAGCGGAGTTCCACCCTAAAATTATACTTACCTCCATCTTCTCGCTCTGGGTCACCTGAAAAACAAATGGATAATCGCAATTTTTTTTTTTTTTTTTACTTACCTGGTTTAGAAGAAAATATTATTATTATTATTATATAGTATTTATATAGCGCCGACAGTTTACGCTGGCTTTACAACTTGAGGGCAGACAGTACCAATAAAATACACTTCAATACAGTAGGAATCAGAGGACCCTGCTCGTTAGAGCTTACAATCTAAGAGGGACAGTCAATAGATACAAGAGGTAGTAACTGTGGGGGATGGGCTGATGGATAAAATAAGAGTACAGTTGTTAGGTGGTTGCCAGATAGGTTTCTCTGAAGAGATGTGTTTTCAGGGATCGTCTGAAAGTAGTCAAAGTTGGAGATAGTCGGACAGATGAGGTAGAGCATTCCAGAGGATGGGAGAAGCTCAGGAGAAGTCCTGGAGGCGAGCATTGGAAGTGGTTACAAGGGAGCTAGAGAGCAAGACGGCCTGGGAGGAGCGAAGAGAACGAGTTGGTCTGTATTTTGAGACCAGATTAGTGATGTAGCTGGGCGCCAAGTTATGGATGGCTTTGTAGGTTATGGTTAGTAGCTTGAATTTAATTTGTTGGTTGAGTGGCAGCCAATGGAGGGATTGGCAGAGGGGTAGCAGACACAGAGCGGTTATATACTTACCTTACTTCCTCCCCTCGGCTGCCACAGCGATTCGTCACTTCCTGGCTTGCAATGATTCCTGGGAGCTGAACGTCATCGCTCCCAGAAATCAATGCGCTTGCATCGGCCCGACGTCAGTTCCAGTGCGGGCGCCGTCATACCTTGCAAAACAGCTTCTGGGCATGCCCAGAAGCTGTGCAGGGATGACGCCGCGGCACCGGAAGTGACGGCGGGGCCGGTGCAGTGAATCGTGGGACCGAAGAGGACGGAAGAGGACACAGAAGAGGATCGCGCTGGCTTCAAGCTGCCCACACCTGAGATGGCAGCGCTGGACAATACATTTTCAAGGTAAGTATTTCTTCTAAAAGGTAAGTGCAACCCGGGACAGTTCAGAGGCTAGCCATTGTGGAATGGACTAGCCCTGACTGTCCCGGGGGTATTTTTATTAAAAAAAAAATTCCCAGGGTGGAACTCCGCTTTAACATGAGGTCACACCCCTTTAACATCTAATAGATCATATGCATGTACTGTCCGAGCTATTTGGAGCTCAGGTATATCTTGTTTCTGTTGCAATGCAGGTCAGTGGCCAGACCTGAACCTAGTAGCTCTCCCCCACCCATTTTGTCTGTTTGCCCCATGTTGGTATCGTGTCCATAGTAGCATTTGCATTGGCAAGGCAGAGTAGGACTGGCCATAAGTTGAAGCTGTTATAGCTGCAAAGGGTGGGCCAACTCAATATTGAACCCTACGGATAAAAGCCGGGTTCACACTTATGGGAATTTTCCCTTCATCCAGTTCGCATGACAGGAGACTGTGACCGTCTCTGAATAGACTGGCCGCGGAGCGCACTGCAGAGGGGTGCTATGCGTTTTTGCCTCTGTTTCATGTCCAAATTCAGGCAAAAATGTGGATCTGATTCGCTCCTAAAAAGGTGAACGGGGATGCACTGGGCCCCCTGCTGTGAGCGGCACCACAAATAGTGTGAACCCAGCCTAAGACTCGAATGCCATTAAAGTTGTCAATACTTTTACAATATAGTATTGATTAGGATGGATGGGGAGCTAATCAGTGACTTTGCTCCTTGAGAAAGTCAGTGAACAGTATGATCAGCTCTCTCTATGATCTCATCAGGCTGAGGCTAGGCCGAGGACGGTGTTCCGTGAGATACCACGTGACCAGCCCGTCAGCCTCGCTTTCCTGGGAGGAAACATGCGTCGCGTACACCTGCATCCTCGGGAGCGCGCACGCAGGCGGGCTATACTTGCGTACTGTTTCCATGCAGTAAGTCTCGCGGTACATCCTGCTAGGTAATTCTGGGCCGCGGCTGTATTGTGAGCTGAACGCTGGTGTGTGAGGAGGGGGTACGGCGGCGGTACACAGGTAAGTGGACAGGCCTCAGTGATGGAGCTGCCTGAATAGAGGCGTCACTGCTCTCTGCATGCGTTTCTCTGTTTTTTTCCCCCCTCACGTATGTCCGTCGCCATCTTATGAGCTGGGCCCTTCCCGCCGTGCACGGGCCTTGGCCGCTTTGCAAGCCTGGATGGAGTGTTAGTGTGAGGTGGGGGTTGTTGTCATGGGGCAGGCATATACTAATAGGGAATACAAGGTTAGGGGATTGGACCTGCCTGGTCTGATGTTTTTCCCCTAGGTGTTAGCGCCACTGTATGTATGGAGGTGTAACACAGCAAACATATCTGTGCTTCCATTTCCAGGTCACCTCTCGGTGTGTGCCTATGTCCTCTGTGATCTAGTGCCCTTACATGCTCTACCACTAACATCTTCCCAGTAGTATGCAGATGGTTATATCTTCTAGGTGTGTGGGAATACCTATGATGGGGCGGTGCATTGCTGTTTTGCATTGGGTTCAATGTCCAGCTGATCTGTAAACGAAAGCAGATAAATGACCAGGCTTCTAGGCTTGCCTTTAGGCCTGTTGCACATGCAAATGCCACTTTCAGGCATTTTCTTTACTGATCTAAATACAGCCCATTGTTTTTAATGGGCCTGTAACCTTGCACTGCACGATCAGTAAAAAAAAACAAAAATCTGTGTTGGTGGCCAGTATTTTCACATGTCTTAAAAAAATGAATTTTTTATTTTTACTGATTTGCAGTGCAAATTCCTTTTTTTTTTTTTTCGTCAAGGGAGGGTGGTGAATGCATAGATGTGTGTGTGAAAATACTGACCAGCGACAGAGATTGTTTCCCTTTCACACGGGCGGTTGTTGTGCCGCTGGTAAAAGCATGTTTTATTTTGAAATGCAGAACTATAGACAGAAAAAAGTGTGGTTTTGAATGCCCAAATGAGGTGGTCAAATTATCCAACGCCACACAGTAATAAAGTTAAAATACATATTTATTAATAACTTTGGTTTGCATGTAACAACATGCCTTGAGGACACACATACATATAATAGATATAAAAATTAAAATTGGAGGACACAAGGTAGGTAACCGGATAGTGGGATCTCAGTCAAAAAAGGATGGATATGGTCCCTGTACAGCCAACGCGTTTCGCTTGACTTCGCTTCTTCGGGGCTTAAGAGACCAGAGTACCAGCTAGTGTTCCCAAGTGGTGCGGGCCCGTAAGGGCAACAGAAGTTCACGGATTGCAGTTGTATAATAGACGTGGACCATATATCCAAGTTAGAGTAATAAGTCACCTTTATAAGGCGTACTTGTGCATGTAATATAAGGGTATCTATACGCATATATATATATATATATATATATATATATATATATATATAGCTTTATTATATCGTATAGATCCCAATGTACTGGTATGTTAATTATTCAGACGCCACCATGGAGATAGGATATATACTTTCCTTTTGGGCAGAATATATACAATGGATTAGGCAGGTGATTATGTAGGTGGTGTTCCCAGGCACCCAGGTAATCTCATGGTCACATAAGCAAGGAGGAGTTATCAGAAAATATTGCATTCAGTAGTCACAGGTATTCATTCTTCTTATAGGGGGAAGCATATCCTATTTATTTTCTCTCCGGTCGCATATCCTGCCTGATGTATTTTGAAATGCAAAGTTTATTCACATTTTTACATTGCCATTATGTGCAATTACGTGCGTTTACATGCGGCTGCGGTAGTAAATTCCTGCCTTTTGTATAGCAACTGTTTACTTTTTTCTTTGTACGGTGATTACCTGAGTTTATATACAGATAGCTGCGGTACATCGCTTTTGGACGCTGTCAACTTTTTTCCCTAAATGCACAAAACCGTATGTTATGAAACCGTTGCTAAACGCAGTGTGTGAATGGGGCCATACATATGCGTTGCCTGCATTTAGCTGCGGTAAATAAGTTCCTCTTTCCGCTGCTAAAAGCGGAAATCTAACCGTTCGTGTGAAAGGGGCCTTACTGATTTTTTTTTTTAGTGCATTCTCTGTTGTCGGGTCAGTATTTTCACACACGTCTATGCACGCACCACCCTCCATTGTTTAAAAGAAAAAAGGAAAATTTGCACTGCATACAAATCGGTAAAAGGAAAAAAGAAAACACAATCTCTACTGGCAGTTTTTTCACACACACCTATGCATATACCACCCTCCCTTAAGTTTTTATTTTTGGAAATTGGAAGAATTTGCACTGCATATAAATCAGTAAAAGGAAAAAAAACTCGCATCTCTGTTGGCAAACAGTACTTTAACACATGTTTATGCATACACCACGTTCCCTTGATGACTGTGCGTGCACCACCCTGTCTGGCTTTAACCACTTCCAGCCCAAGGACATCATATGACGTCCTGAACTTTGAGTGGAGATATCTAAAGATGATGCCTGCAGCTGCATTCAGATATCATCTTTTGCAGCCGGTGATTCCCTGCACCATGAGAACCATCATAGCGGCATCCCCCTCTTGCCACCCTCTGGTGCTTCTACCGACTCACCTGTGTGAACGGCGAGGCGGAGAAGGAATTCGCCAGCGGCGAAGGTGGTACACTGAGAGAATACCGAGGTCCAGATGGTCCCTGGCAGTCTTCGCTCCGACTTAGAAAAAAGGGTCCTGAGCTACTTCGGGGCGACCTGCATTGACTTCAATGATATGAAGTCTGTGCATGCCGCTCCGAGGTCGCGGTGCGAGCTGCGCACCGCGACTTCACTGGTCGCCCGGCAAAGTCGGGTCGCCTGTATGTGAACCGGCACTTATAAAAGTGGTTAAAATTTTTTTTTTAAGGGAAAGTGTAAAAGATCTAAAAATATCAAACAATAAAAAAAGTTTTTAAAGTGCCCCATCCCCGCATGCTCACACGCAGAAGTGAACGCATATGTTCGTCACGTCCACAAATGTAAACTGTGTTCAAACCACACATTGAGGCATCACCGCGAATGTTGGAGCAACAATTCTAGCCCAAGACCTTTTCTGTAACTCTTTTTAAAGTGTCGCCTGTGGAGATTTGTACCGAAGTTTGACACCATTCCACGAGTGACATGTTGGGTATCTATTTACTCGGCGTAACATCATCTTTTTATACAAACAAATTGGGCTAACTTTAGGCTCCGTTCACATCTAGGCGTTTTGGGGGCGTTTTTCTGCTCTAGGATCAGCTCTCAAAACGCCCAACAAGACAAATCCTATTCATTTCAATGGCCCCTGTTCACATCTGAGCGTTTTGACGCTGTATACAAAACGCCCAACGCTCAAAAAAGTACATGAGCTTCTTTTTGGGCAGATTACAGGCGTTTTCCATTGATCTCTATTCAATCTAAAAACGCCTGCACAAAAATCGTGGTAAAAATCGCGGTAAAAAACGCCGCAAAAATCGCGGTAAAAAACGCTACGCTCAGGTGTGAATGTAGCCTTAGTGTTTTTATTCATGAAACAGTTTTTTTTGGAAAATTGCTGCACAAATACTGTGACACAAGTTGCAGCAACTGCCATTTTATTCCCTAGGGTCTCTGCTAAAAAATCATATATAATGTTTGGGGGTTCTGAGTAATTTTCTATCAAAAAAAATATTTTTACATGTAGGAGAGGAGTGCCTTCCGGTATGGAAGTGGTTAAAAAAGCAAGAATTTTTACATGCGTGTATGTGTAGCATGACCTACACAGCCCATTCTCACTTTTTCTCCCAGGAATATCTGTTGTTTATACATCAGTACCATGTATATACAGCCCAACATACAGCCCAACATTGGGCACGTTTTTCATTCCCCAAGTCCCCCCCCCCCCCCCAATACAATGACGCTGTGTCCATTGGCTTTTTCTAACACAGTGCCTATACTCACCTGATCCTTTGGTCCCCTACAAAACAAAATCCCTACAAATTAAGGAAATCTATTGAGGACCCCCAGTTCACCAGAGCTAGTGTCCCCATTGGAAGATTTTCCTTCTATTACCCTTCTGGGGACAACCCAAAATGTGGGATTTTCCTTTACTTTCAATGATAATGGTATCAGGATACTCAGGCTGCGTTCACACCTCACCATTTTGAATCGCGGGCAGATTTGCAGCGATTTCACAACGTCCAGGTATGAATCGCAGAAAGTACATTTGTAATGCCTTTTTATTTGAATGGCACCTAAAATTGTGGTGTGGTTCTGCCGCTGCAATCATGGTGAACTGCATCTCGTGAAGCTTATCGCCCACAAAAAGTTCAGGAGCTTTTTTTAGGTGACATGCTTTAGTTTGCTGCGATTGCAGGGGGAGCATGAGTCTCGCTGTCTGTTAATGGATGCAACTGCGGGGCTCGGAAGGGAGCACACACAAGCGCCAGCACAGAGCAGGTAAGTGTAGAGTATGTTTGTTATTTTTTATTAAAAATGTTTTCCCTTATAATGGGCTCTAAATTGGCACAGTGCTGAATGGCAAAAAAAATGTCATGGGTAAAACCTTCCAGAGGTCGAGTCATTGCTATTTTTTTTACAACTTAACACTGCCTTTCTCTGCAAAGCTAGTAAGGATGAGCTTCCAAGACAGAAGCAGTTCCTCCCGCTCAATCCTGCCCCACCATCTGCGGCCAAGGCACTCCCTACCCCGCAGCTGCATGTATACAAAGAGGCGGATAAGCTTTTGACACCATTGGCCTAATTTGACGACATTGAGGTCAAAAGCATCCCAACCATTTTTATTTACATTTAGCTGTGGGGAGGGGAATGCCCCACATTGGGCAGGATTGAGTTACTTTTGGGTTTGCTCTGAACTTTAGACTGGACCTGAGCAAGCACTTAAAGCAGATTTTGGCTTACAAAATGAAGTTCAACTCCTCCTCCTTCCCCCTCGGTTGCCATTATTGGATTTTTTTTTTCCTGGCAGTGGGTACCTATTTCTCATTTGTACCCGCTCCCACCTGCTTTTCTTGCCTTGCTGAGAAGAGTGGACTTTGGCATGGCAAACCACCAGGATACTGCGGAACCATTCAGAAAGCACAGCACGTCTTGCACTTTTGCAGCAGGGAACTAGCTTTCCACAGTCCACATGGCAGCGCCAGGGACTCTTCCCTTTTATGTATTGCTTTTGGGGTGAATCAGAGCAATTCTAATTGATCAAAGCATTCAAGTGTTGGTGCTGTAAAAGGGGCCTTTAGTATTACTATAAAGCTAAACTCTGGCTGCAACAATTATTGGATAAAGAATTAGGTGTGTTTCCACTTTTGCAGCCATATTGGGATAACATCTACTTTATATTTGCTATATGCTCCCATTCACAATTAAGTTAAAAAAAAGTTGCAACTTACCTTATTTTAGATGCTCTGTTCTGGAGCATACTCTCCCCCCCAACTTACTTGTCTGCCAGCTGGGATATCGCTCCATAGAAGTCTGTGGGGCTTTACCTCTGGATGTAAACAAACAATGGAGGCCCTGGCCGTTGGGTCTTTTTAGGTATGCATCTGTGAAGAGTTTTAGTGCAGGGCAAAAGGAGTAATGCCTAGTAAATGGCTTTCTAAGCAAATGTATGATAAGCTGATAGTACACAGCTTTCCAGAGCCGATCACGACAGTTAGTCTGAAATGATCTGAATGGACAAACACGAAAATTTTTCTCGTACGATACCAGAATGAACTATTTTCCTTTAGGCAGTACAGTATTCATCAGAAAAAAATCAGAAGAACAAGACCACGTATGCAGGAAATAAAAGAATACATAACATCAAATTCCAAAGTTGTATTCTATCGTACGAGAATTTTCTTAAGTGTTGTAACCTTCATTGTCGATATGAGACTAGCATCCAGAAAAAATAGATCGATTGTTCGTCTGATATTCTCATTGTGTGTATGAGGCTTAAGTGTGCTATTTTTTTTTTTTTTTTTAAATACGGTAAGTGTTTGTTGCTTAGAGTTCAGCTTTTATGTGTGATGGGATTTTTGTCGTGATTTGCTAGCAGGGTGAAAGTTGGTGACTTTAGGCAGAAGACATAACTGATATAAAAATGAAAGGAATGAGGTTTGGCAAGATCAAGAGCAGAGCAGTTTTTAATGCAGAAGTGGGAGGGCCTGCTTGAAGCAATCACTGTTTACAGAAAAGGAATTCCATCCCGGGGTCACCTCCGGTAAGGCCCTGCACTTGCCGAATGTCGGTCCGTTTTTATTGAACTAGCTGATTTCGCCCGACATTCGGCCTACTAGGCTTAAGGCTGGTTATAGACTGTTCGAATCTCAGTGTACGTTGCATTTAAAACTGAAAAGGTAGGTCAAATAGCTTGGTTACGTGCCCCAGTTAGTTGGCTAGTTGAAAGACTGAGTAGAACATCCCGTGAAATAGTGCTTGCTAGTGCTTCTTCCTGTTGAGAATGTAGTTCAAAGGCCAGTGCTGCTCCACTGGACAGCGATATAGCCGCTGCCATCAAACTCCTCACAAATAGTATTAAAGTTGGATAAGAGATCAGCCTCTATGGCCCCTTTCACACTAATGGTCAGATCAAATCCCTCTGTCCGTCTTTCAAATGGACCAGATCGGACCCTCTATTCTCCTTTATAGAGCGGTGGGTGTAAACATGTCAGTTTACACCTGCTCACATCCAAATTGATCTGCTGAAAACATGGGGATCTGTTCCCCCTTCTGTTTAGTGCAGTGATGGCGAACCTATGGCACACGTGCCACAGCTGGCACACAGAGCCCTCTCTGAGGGAACGCGAGAGCTGCCGCCACTGCCTGCACTGTGACAAGGGGAGTGAGCGTGGGCTGTCAGTTTATTTCCCTTGCTCGCCCCCCTTCTTCTGTCAAGAAGCACAGGACAGGGACAGAGCGGAGCTTGCAGGGATCGCCGCCCACTCTGATTCCTCCTGCCTCCCCATTGGCTGAAGCTAAGGACCAATAACAAGCCAGGACAAGAGCACCATGGCATATGGAGTCCTGGAAGACTATGGCTCCATTTTAATCAAAGAAAAACTACAGCCCCAGCATGCCCTGAGCAAATAAGAGGATGGACAGCCTGGAGCCCGGGAAAAAAAAAGGGCTCAGAGAGAAGGGAGAGCAGGGTGAGAAGAGTGTGGAGACAAGAGTGAGAGGAGGCTGAGGTGGTTCAGGAGGGAGAGAGGGCCCAAGCCACAACAGCCCCTGGAGTTGAATCAACCAGAGAGGAGCAAGAGGACAGTGATGAAAGGACATCATCAAGAGTGCGGAGTGTGATCATAGGCCCCAACAAAAGAAGCTGCTGCCAGGCACACCGATACTGGACGCCGGAGCCGGGTGAGTGCTGACTTGATTACAATCTCTCGGAGTGTGCGATCTGGGGGCTGGGTGTGTGCAGTTTAATTGCAGTGTTGGTACTTTGTAAAAAATGTTGGTTTTTTTATGGCGTTTTGGCACTCAGGCTCAAAAAGGTTTGCCATCACTGGTCTAGTGGATTGAATTGCAGTTAAGTGTAAACGTCCGCTTTGCAAAAGTGGAGCAGTCATCCCCTGCTGAGCAAGCGGACTCCTATGGCACTTTTCCACTGCAAGTACCGGCTCGGCTCTACTCGGCCCTGCTTGGCCCGGTTTGCTTTTTCACTGCGGTACCGCATGGTATAGTGTCGGAACGGTTCGGTATGGTACGGTATAGGTTTGCTTTTCCACTAAAGTAGTACTAAAGTTAAGTGGGTGGGATAACAACGGGGTGGGTGTGATTCTCTGACCAATCAGTGGCTAGTAGTGACTGCATGCAAAGGATTGTGGGATATGGTACCAGTTTGGTACCTGTTGGAACCACAATCGAGTAGGTACTGTTTTTTCAGAGCCGTACCGTTCGGTTCCATGCAGTGGAAAAGCAAACCTATACCGTACCATACCAAACCGTTCCGACCCTATACCATGCAGTACCGCAGTGGAAAAGCACAAAAGCGTGTCGAGCCGGTACGGTTCTATGCAGTGGAAAAGCGCCATTTGTGAGCCTGCCCCATGTGTAAGTACTCTATGTGAATATTCTTTAATCACTTGCCAACCAGGCGTTTTCTGGCACTTTTTGTTTACAAGTTTAAATCAGTATCTTGTGCTAGAAAATTTCTTAAAACCCCCAAATATAATTTTTTTTTTTTTTTTGTTAGCAGAGACAAAGCAGGAAAAAGCTTATGAGGATTCCCTGCTTAAAAAGTGGACGGTCCCACCTGTAGTTGACTCACCGGTTTTAATTCTGATTGAGGAGTCCCTGGCCTTTAAAGATCCGGCTGATGGGCAGGCGGAGGCCCTGGCCTGCCACATGTTCACTGTGGCTGGTTCTGCACTTAGGCCGGTATTTACTATTGCTCTGGTTTTGCAAACTCTGACCGAGTGGGCTAAACTTTTATGCCGGGACCTGGAGGGGAAACAAATTCCCCCTGCCTTTGCAGAGCTGGTGGATCTGTTGGTCCAGGGGCTACAGTTTCTGTGATTCCTCTTTGGATGCGGCCCCTTTGATTCTAGGCTGTTTGTATCAGCAGTGGTCTTTCGGCATATTATCTGGCTGAAATGCTGGTCTGCAGACCATACTTCTAAGAAGGCCTTATCTGATCTCCCTCTTTAGGGGATCGTCTGTTTGGGGCTTCCTTGGATGATATCATTATTAAGGGTCTCACGGGGGGGGGGGGGTATTCCGCTGCTACCAAGGGCAAGTACCCCTGTCGTAGATGTGGGCAATTCTTCTCGGCTCATAAGAGGACTTTCTCTTACGTCCTCCGACAGTAGCCGCCTCTTCATATTCGTCACAATGGGGTAATTGACCTTTGCTCCATAGGAGTAGCTAGGCAACAGAATATGTCAATATTAAAGCTTTTAACATATCCCACCCCCAGGGGGTGGTCCCCTCAGTCAATACCCTCCTACTTCCTGTAACCATACCTCAGTTTCATTGTCTAGCTTTCAGGAGTTAGCTGGCTGTTTCTGTGCTGGGGCATTTTGTCTCAGCCTTTATCTTTTTTTTGATTTTATTTGAGTTTTTTTTCTCTCTCTTTACTTAGCTGTTACTTTTGTCAGCATTAGTTAGTTCTGATGAAGAGGATCGTGTGGGCTGGGTCTCGGGCTGGCCCCCCTGGTCGCAGGTTGTGGGCCAGTGGCTTCCCAGTCTGCCATCGAGCGTTCAGTCAGGTATTTTTCCTGGCATATGTGAACGACCCATCCCTGTTCACTGCAGGGATGCTGTGGTGAGGTGGCTACCTCACTGGACGCCATGCGGTTTCGCACCGCAGTTCTACTGCGTCCTGGCTGCGACTCTCCCTGTCCCATGTGCAGTGGCTTGATCGCTTGTGCGGGTTCCCAACGCCATTCAGAAGGTAAGTGTACTGTGTGGGGACCTGTCTGTTTAGTGGGTGTCAGTCTGGGACTGTGTAACCCTGCATGTCTGTTCACACTATTGGGCTCCCTGTCTGGTTTGATGCTGCTGTGGGCTGCAAGGAGGGGGGCTGTTATACACTGTTCTGTGTTACAAACTGTGTGATTATCTGCGTGACATGCTGTGTGTTGTAGGGCATGCTGTGGACCATGTTTTGTGCACCATGCGGCGGCCGCTGTTGCGGTCCGCCATTTTTATTAATAGCTGCAGGCATATGAGGGCCATTTCTATGTGCTGGGAGCGGCGTTTTTGGCGCCAAGTGCCGCCATTTTGGCGGCGATCGCTCGGGCCACATGTCAGCGCTGCATGCTCTGCCTTTGCAAGTCCCTCACCGGCGGCCATGTTTGTGGAGCCTTCCATAGGCTTTATAGGAGCGGTCTGTGTTACATCGCTTCCTTTCCCTGAGAACAGCGATCGGTGCAGCAGCCTGAGTGGTCTCTCCAGGTTTTATCTTCCTTATTCTTGTATTCCTTGCCTAAGTTTTTGTGATTCTCCCTGTGGGGGTCGGTGTGTGCTGTGTGTGCGGTGGGCTCCGCTCGCCGCGATCTTAAAGAGGCAGTACTCCTTTTTTTCCTGCACACTTTTGGGGGCATGGATTCTCAGGAAAGCAAATTTCCTCCCACTTTAGTGGGGGGCCAAGGGACTGCTGCTGCTCCCCCCGCGGGGGGTGATTTGGCTACTGTCATGGCTAACCTAGCTGCTCGGGTGAAGATGCTTGTAGCTGCTCAATCCACAAAACGGCCCAGAGTTTAAATTTCCTCTGATTCAGAGGGCGATGGTGATGGGGCTGCTATGGCTGGGGTCACCTTATCGGGGTCCCGCTCGTCCCTGGACCTTGTGGGGTCTGAATGGGAGGCAGAAGTTGAAGGGGTTGATAATTCCCCCCCTGGCTCGTCTGAAGAGCTTGCACTCATGGATGACTTGGTTGCTTCTATCAAACAAACACTGCATTTGCAGGATGAACCATGTCCTCCTGCCGTCCTGGCCTCTTATGGGACGCAGCGAAGACGCAAATCATAGCAGGTTTTTCCTTGCACTGGGGATCTTCAGCGCGCTGTTAGTGAACAATGGCGCAATATACGGAAGCCTTTTGCTGTGCCAAGTAGGTTCAAGCTACGTTATCCTTTCACACCCGCTACTGATGAACGTTGGTGTGTGCCACCTCCGGTGGATCACGCGGTGGCAGTTTTGCATAAATCTACTGCGATTCCGGCGGAGGATACCCCGGTGTTCCGGGATGCCACAGACAGGAGGCTGGAGTCTCTTGCACGCCATACTTGGTTACCGGTTCCATGCTGAAAGCTATTTTTGCTTCCCTTATGGCAGCTCAGGCTGTCGCGGATTGGACGCAGGTGCTCAGGCGCGTCCTGGTGGCTGACTCTGCCCCTCCGCCGACGTTTGCTATGGTGGATCATATCCATCAGGGTGTCATGTATTTGTGTGATGCGGACTTAGATATAGTCCCTTTGGCTGCACGTGTGCACAACGTGGCGGTGTTGACACGCCGCCTGATTTGGCTGAAATGTTGGTCTGTGGACCAAGCTTCTCGCGAAACTTTAGCTGATCTACCCTATACGGAATCTCGCCTTTTTGGCGAACCCTTGGATACACTGATAAAGGGGATCACGGGGGGTGAGAGCACGCTCTTGCCCCAATCCCACAAGGCTAAGGTTGCTCATGGTAAGAAGCATGCTTCTTTTAGACCCTATCAGGGGTCCTTTCGTGCCTTTCGGTCACGCTATAAGGGCAAACCCTTCAAAGGTCAAGGCTCCCAAGAGAAGCCGTGGACAGGTAAGCAGAGATCGAGTTTCTCTCCCGGCTGGCGAGCTGATTTTTTTCCCTCAAATCTTCAACTGTCTCCGGAGCGTTTGCGGGATCTGCACCTGGCGGTGCGGGACCTGCGGGCTCAGGGAGTGGTGGTTCCGGTGCCTCATTGGGACAGATTTCGGGGGTTCTATTCAAATCTGTTCACTGTGCCCAGGAAGGAGGGCAAGGTACGTCCAATTCTGGACTTAAAAGCTCTGAACCGCTTGTGCGGGTTCGCAAGTTCCGCATGGAATCCCTGCGGTCGGTGGTGGCTGCCCTGGTTCTGGGGGTATTCATGGCCTCCATCGATTTGAAGGATGCGTACCTTCACATCCCCATTTTGGAGGGTCACCAGAGGTACCTTCGATTCGCCATTGCGGAGGATCATTGCCAGTTCGTGGCCTTACCCTTTGGTCTCGCTTCGGCTCCGCGGGTGTTCACCAAGGTGCTTGCACCGGTTCTGGCTTTGTTGAGAGCCCAGGGCATCTCTGTCCTGGGGTATCTGGATGACATTCTGGTTCGGTCTGCGACCAGTCAGGGTCTGGTGAAGGACCTGTCCGTCACGATGCAAACTCTACAGGAGTTTGGTTGGACGATAAACTTTCCAAAATCGACGCTGTGCCCGTCGGTTCGTCTTCCCTACCTGGGAATGATCCTGGACTCAGTCCAGGCGAAGGTCTTTCTACCGGACGACGAGCTCAGGACACTTCAGGAAGAAGTCGGGTCTCTCAGGGACGATCAGTGCTCGTCCCTCCGGACGTGTATG